>NC_055965.1:36590137-36737637 GCF_018492685.1 Alosa sapidissima
GTAGTTGTTGTTGTTGTAGTTGTAGTTGTAGTTGTTGTTGTTGTTGTTGTTGTGTTGTTGTTGTTGTTGTTGTGTTGTTGTTGTTGTTGTTGTTGTTGTTGTTGTTGTAGTTGTTGTTGTTGGCGTTGTTGTTGTTGTTGTTGTTGTTGTTGTTGTTGTTGTTGTTGTTGTGTTGATGCTGAAGAAAAAGAGACAATGCTGAGAAATCTTGAAAGACGCCCTGGGAAGATACTCAAACACTTGATACCAAGTCTTTCTTCCACAAGAGCAGTACAGCTACCGTCTCTGGCCTCGTCACTCGCTGCTCAATCCACTTCTTTAAAGTTACTGAAGGCCAAATGGATGGCAGAAGTAACCCTGATGATGTGAGGTCCATTCTCACAGATGAGGTTCTTACTGAAGGCCAAATGGATGGCAGAAGTAACCCTGATGATGTGAGGTCCATTCTCACAGATGAGAATCTGCGTCAAATAGTTAATTCCTTGAAGGTCATCAACGACAGCGCAGAGAGAGGCATTGCCCTTATTAAACGCTGTCAACAATCTGTGCGAAACGAAGTCCAAAAGCATTTTTTGCTACGTGTTGTGCAAGGACACAGAGATAAAGTGTCAAAAAGAACAAAGTCATCATACAGCGAATAGTGTTTGAACTGTTCTAATGTTCTTACTCGTTTAGTATGAGTACAGGGAGATATTATTAATGACCATACTTATCTTTTATTTTGTTCAAGTATCTGGTTCCTGCGAAAGTTATGCATTCTTAGGTTGAGCAATTGTGAAAAAGCATGCCACCCTTTACTGGCGTCCTATTGGCTCAATTTTTGGTACAGATGTTCAAAATGTCAATAGGAACAAGGCAAAATGTGATCTGGCAAAATTGGGAAAACTTTTTCTTATACCATTATATTGTGAACCACCCTAGTGTTCACACACACACACAAACACACACACACCCACACCCACACACACACACACACACACACACCACACACACACACCTGTATAGACACACATCTAAACACTGCTCTTGGGAAGAGCTTTGCTTTAGTGTCTGTGTGACCTGTTAGCCAGGATGGAAATAAACTTAATATCAGCATGATATAATAATGTGTCTGACTTTTATTTTCAGAATAAGAGAATATGATTTTGTCATTGTTCAAGATTATACCAAGTAATACTGAAGTCTCTCTCTCAATATTTGTGTGTGTGTGTGTGTGTGTGTGTGTGTGTGTGTGTGTGTGTATGTATGCGAGAGAGAGAGAATAAGAGCATAAGCAATAGCAGAGAGAGAGAGAGAGAGAATAACAACATAAGCAATAGCACACAGAGAGAGAGAGAGAATAAGAGCATAAGCAATAGCAGAGAGAGAGAGAGAGAGAGAATAACAGCGTAAGCAATAGCAGAGAGAGAGAGAGAATAAGAGCATAAGCAATAGCAGAGAGAGAGAGAGAGAGAATAACAGCATAAGCAATAGCAGAGAGAGAGAGAGAGAGAATAACAGCATAAGCAATAGCAGAGAGAGAGAGAGAGAGAGAGGAGCATTAGCAGAACACACATCCTCCACTAGAGGGCACAAGCAGTCTGTGTAATACCTATGACATTGAAATTGAGATGTGTGGTCAACACAACGTATGCTACACTTGGTGGGTGTGAGGGATACAGGGATGACCACTGAAGGAAACGTGTCAAAGGAAGTTACGGCTACATTCACCCTGACCAACACGGCTCCATAGACAGCACCAGATAACATGGCGGTGGTAGTGTAGCGGTTAAGGAGCTGGGCTAGCGTGCAGTAGCCTGTAGGGTGGTGGTAGTGTAGCGGTTAAGGAGCTGGGCTAGCGTGCAGTAGCCTGAAAGTTGTCGGTTCAATTCCCGGCTTCCACCGTTGTGCCCTTGAGCAAGGCACTTAACCCCAAGTTGCTCCGGGGACAATGTGATCCCTTGTAATATAGTTGACATATGTAAGTCGCTTTGGCTAAAAATGCGTCAGCCAAATGTAATGTAATGTAACGTCCAGGCTGTGGACGGCTACATTCACCCTGACCAACACGCCTCCATAGAGAGCACCAGATAATGTCCAGAGAGATGAATGTGGACTTCCCCAGCTGCTATAGCTCAGCTGTCTGGTGTAGATTTAACAAGACTACTGTTGTCCCCTTTAAGGTGTTTGGGGATAACTACGCTGAATACTGACGTATGAATTACGTATGTATATCATCTTACGCAGTATATCATCCCCTTACGTATGAGTATATCATCCCCTTTAAGGTGTTTGGGGATAACTACGCTGAATACTGACCTTACGCATGAGTATATCATCCCCTTTAAGGTGTTTGGGGATAACTAAGCTGAATACTGACCTTACGCATGAGTATGTCATCCCCTTTAAGGTGTTTGGGGATAACTAAGCTGAATACTGACCTTACGCATGAGTATGTCATCCCCTTTGAGGTGTTTGGGGATAACTAAGCTGAATACTGACCTTACGCATGAGTATGTCATCCCCTTTGAGGTGTTTGGGGATAACTACGCTGAATACTGACCTTACGCATGAGTATATCATCCCCTTTAAGGTGTTTGGGGATAACTAAGCTGAATACTGACCTTACGCATGAGTATATCATCCCCTTTAAGGTGTTTAGGGATAACTAAGCTGAATACTGACCTTACGCATGAGTATATCATCCCCTTTAAGGTGTGTTTGGGGATAACTAAGCTGAATACTGACCTTACGCATGAGTATATCATCCCCTTTAAGGTGTTTGGGGATAACTAAGCTGAATACTGACCTTACGCATGAGTATATCATCCCCTTTAAGGTGTTTGGGGCAGTTCAAGGGTGTTTTTTAAGGCCCCCTAAAGAGTTTTTTTTTTACCTTAAAAGGTGTGTGTGTGTGTGTGTGTGTGTGTGCCTGTGGTTAGTGGCATAGGCACACATGAAAAGGTGACTGCTTAGATCAGTAAGAGTCAAGCTGATGAAATGTCTGGCTCTCTACTGCATTCTTGTGTCTGTGATCTGAACTGCAGCTTGATGTAGAATCTGACTGTGCTGGCTCTCTACTGCCCTATTGTGTCTGTGATCTGAACTGCAGCTTGATGTAGAATCTGACTGTACTGACTCTCTACTGCCCTCTTGTGTCTGTGATCTGAACTGCAGCATGATGACCCCAAAGCGAAGACAAACAGACATGGCTACTGAAGCAAATTCAGGCGTCCCACTGAACCTACTGGGTGCTAATCAGGCGGTGAATTGTGACCATGACAACACCGGCTACCAGAACTGCCAGCAGGACCGGGCCCAGTCCACCTTCACCCTGACCAGGCCCAGTCCACCTTCACCCTGACCAACGCTGCCCAACAGACAGCAGGACCGGGCCCAGTCCACCTTCACCCTGACCAACTCCGCCCCACAGACAGCAGGACCGGGCCGAGTCAGACAGGACCGGACAACAAGCAGTGGTACCAGCAGGTGGAGAGCAACGTTAAAAACTCAACTCTTTGTAACCAGCAGACAGTTAAAAACGCAGCTCTTTGTAACCAGCAGACAGTTCAAAACGCAGCTCTTTGTAACCAGCAGACAGCCTACGCAGTGGGGGCAGCTGTGGCCTACTGGTTAGCGCTTCGGACTTGTAACCAGAGGGTTGCTGGTTCGATCCCCACGCTCCAAAGCCTACGCTCTTACCTCCTTTCAATTGTTTGGGACACTTACAGGCTGTTCTTAAAATGTGTGTGTGTGTGGTGTGTGTGAGTGTGTGTCCAATACAATAGAGCACTTAGATTCATGGTGTTTGAGAACATCCATAATCCATAGATTGAATATTGGGTTGAGCGTTCCTCTTATACCATAATCCACAGATTGAATGTTGGGTTGAGTTTGTTTTACTATAAAATGGTTAAATAATTATTCTCTTGCTGTATAAATGTAAATGTGAAGATGACATGTGCAGTCTCTCCTATAGGAGTGCTCTTGTGTATGAAGATAAACACACAAACACACACTTGCAAAGAAGATAACAATACCCCCCCCCCACACACACACACTCACAACACACCCCCACACATGTATGTGAACACACAAAAACACACACACTTGCAAACGAAGATAACAATACCCCCCCACACACACACAACACACCCACACACGTGTATGTGAACACACAAAATACACACACTTGTACATGAAGATAATAGTGCTGTCAAACGATTAAACATTTTGATCACGATTAATCGCTGAATTCCTATAGTTAATCACGATTAATCACATATTTTATCGCATGATTAAAATTCTATTATTTTGCATTTTGAACTTTCCAGGAGTCCATGTTAACAATATAAAGCAATTATTGTGTATCTTGATTAGGATTCAAATGAAAGCAAAGCAAGTTACTTCATTAACTTAACTTTAAGACGTAGGTCTATTTGATTATTTCAATTCAAATTTCAAAAGATGTGCAGCAGACCTGAGGCAACACAATATATTCTTCAGAAATATAGCTAATAAAGGGCATAACAAACATAAAATACTATATTCATTATCTTTGAGTTCAGTTGAAAATAAGGAACTTTTCAACATGAGTGCATTGCCATTTTATAGGCCTACAGTCTATGGTGCACTGTCACTTGCCACACTCATCAATGCTGAAGTTTTTAACACGCAAACACTGGATGAACAATGGATTTTATGGAGCAGCGACCAAATATAACTGAATCGTGATTTACACGGCGCCAAAGTGCGATGCTGGTGTGCAGAGTTGTATTGAAAAGAATGGAATCTAATGTACAGTAAATGAATGTCGAAAGCAGAGTGCATCGCACTCATGCCGGCATCGGTGTCCACAGCAATTTCAAACATCATTCAGCTGACTGGGAGTTCAGAACTGCGTTGGTGTTTATTGTATGAATCTACTCTTTGACCGGCTCGTGTGTGCAGCATGCCTTTACGTAGCCTACTTAAGGCGCATCATCATAAAGATAGGCTACATTTAATCTGAATCACGCCCCATTTTAGCGAAAAACAAGTTAACATACATATATCATTGATTCTAATGGGAAAGACAGAAAGCCTAATCACACCTTGACGTTACATCTAGTTATTAATTTACAGGCCATTCAATAATTATACTAACACGACAGTTATGGGTATGTAACTTACTCATGTCGAAACGATGTAGGCTACATTACAACCCATTCAGCACGTACTACTAGCTACACTTACCATATCCCATGTAAAAAGGTTAGCTTGCTAGCTAGCTAACTGTGGAACTTCAGTATAACAGGCATAGCCAATTATCTCACATAGTTGTAGGAAAAAGGCTACGTTCATATTACAAGTGATAGAATGAATGTGTGACTTATGTTTAGTTGATGTTATGACATGTAAAATTAAGCTTGCCGAACTTAGTTATAGCTGCTAGTCAGCCACGGGCAGTTTGACTGTGCCTACATTCGTGACACTCCTGTTAGTAAACTGGAAAGAGCAAAAAATAGGAACATAATGGTCACATTAATCCAATAAACACACAGATAACTCTTACACCAACCTTATTTTGTGCCTTTTATTCACGTTTGTTTCAAGATTGAGTAAGTACTATAAGCCCTTTTCGCTCCCCACTTCTATGCAGCATAGGTTTCCATTATCCAAACAGCTCCCTTTCCCCTAAAAGGGGGCGTGTACATGTAGCACGGTCTAGCTAGATCCAGTGTGGTGTTGTAGTTGTTCTAACGTTACTTGTTGCTTGTGAAAAAACTACAAAGTTTGTTACACCAAAAAGAACCAGAGTAAAATGCACTTTAGATCTATTTACGGATGATTACATACGTTGAGTTGACATCAAAATCAATGCTATGGCTGACGAGGAGAGTGGCAACAGGTGTGACAGTGCAAGCACTGATGATTGGGCAGCTCCCCTGTCAGTCAACTAGGAGCCAGGACAGAGGGAAAACCTGGAATGGAGTCCAGGGACAGCAGAGGCACTGACAGATCACAGACCTGGAATGGAGTCCAGGGACAGCAGAGGCACTGACAGATCACAGACCTGGAATGGAGTCCAGGGACAGCAGAGGCACAGACAGATCACAGACCTGGAATGGAGTCCAGGGACAGCAGAGGCACAGACAGATCACAGACTGGGATGGGGGTCCTGGGCCGGACTGTGACACTCGGGATACTTCGGTTTGGCTTTAGGGACCCTCTACTCACTACCACGTAAGTGTAATGTTGTTTGGAACTGTAGAAGAGGTATAAAAATAGCGTTTTGTAGCGGCAAAATGACATGCCCGGGTCACTTCCAGGCTAACGAGTTTTGACTAAAAACGGTAAAATCGAACTTTCTCAAAACACATCCGAATGACATGATTTTGATGTCAACTCAACGTATGTACTCCCAATCATCCGTAAATTGATCTAAAGTGCATTTTACTCCGGATAATTCCTTAAGTGCCCTTGAGCAAGGCACCTAACCCCTCACTGCTCCCCGAGCGCCGCTGTTGTAGCAGGCAGCTCACTGCGCCGGGATTAGTGTGTGCTTCACCTCACTGTGTGTTCACTGTGTGTTCACTGTGTGCTGAGTGTGTTTCACTAATTCACGGATTGGGATAAATGCAGAGACCAAATTTCCCTCACGGGATCAAAAGAGTATTTATACTTATACTTAAATACTGAGACGTGCTCTAGAAACTGTACTGTGCAGTGATAGACACATCTGTGTTTTGCTAACACAGCATCAGGCCTGCTTCCTGGAAACCATGTGACCTCCTGAACACACACTGCCCCCCACAGAAGCTAGATACCACACTGGCCATCGAGTTCTACTAGGTGGCATCGTAAACACGGCCGCCATGTTGCTGGGGGCAACACCTTTACTGTCTATGGGCAACATTTGCAGCCAATCAGAGACTCCTGTCTGATTTCCGGTTAGAGTCACATGATTCCCCACTGGCCTCCAGTGATTGTTGCCTCCACCAGTATGGAGGCGCTATTTACCTACATTTATTAGCTTTCTAATATCTATGCTGCCCCCCCCCCCCCCCAGTTGATAAAGCACAGACCATGCCCCCATCCGAGAGATATCACCCCCCTCCCAGTTGATAAAGCATAGACCTGCCCCCATCTGAGAAATAGCACGCCCCCCCCCCCCCCCCCCCCAGTTGATAAAGCACAGACCTGCCCCCATCTGAGAAATAGCACGCCCCCCCCCCCCCCCCTCCCAGTTGATAAAGCATAGACCTGCCCCCATCTGAGAAATAGCACGCCCCCCCCAGTTGATAAAGCACAGACCTGCCCCCATCTGAGAGATATGAACAAAATTCATAACAAAATTGACATCCCCCTCCCCCTGTAAAACTGGCTGTATCTTGAAAAGTATTGATCTTACATAAAAGTCATTTTACAGTGTGTCTCCTGGGTAACATAGGTACACCTGGTAATTTTCAGAATTTTTTGAGACCTAAGTGCGTGGGCCCTGGTTTAATTGACGTGGAATGACCCATATGTATGTGTATGTATGTTTATATAAGTATGTATGTAATATGGAGAGGATTTGTGAGGATTTAGAGATGTCTGTCATAGCTGAAGCTAGCATCCATACACTGATTTATTGATACACCAAGGGGCAGCCGTGGCCTACTGGTTAGGGCTTCGGACTTGTAATCGGAGGGTTGCCGGGTCAAACCCCAGTGGTGTGGTCTACTTTTATGAGGTGGGCATACTGTATATTTTGGCCAGTCATGGGCTCAGTGGTTACCAAACTAGGGGTTGGGACTCGACCCCTCGGGACCAATATTAAGGGACAAAAATGTTTGTGGGGGTCGCAGATTTGCACTTACCTGCCCCTTGCATGCGTGAGGGACACCATGAATTCACTTTCAAAACCAATAGTAAATAATCATCAAATACCCTCTCCAGCTCTTTAAGTTCCTGCTTGCTCCTGCTGGTCCACCATCTCAGTGTCAAGGTCTCCAGCTCCCCTTGCACCTTGTTGCTGACTGCCACTGCCCTCTAGAGAAAACAATGAACAACTCTGTTTCATATGAGTTCAGATGCAAAGAGTTCAGATGCAAAGCCCTCTAAAAGCTATGACAAAAATAGGCCAAGTTTCATTTTTAAGCATTTTCATCTATGACAATCAAAAATGTTACTATCAAGTAGGCCTACAGCAAGTCAAGCCCAAACAAAATTAGATTAGCTGATTTTTAAATGTTGGTCAATAGAAATATAGCCTGTTTTGTAAACTCATCACATGCACTAAAGGTTTTTGCATCTGGCATTATATCGCAGTAACAGTGTGGTAGATAATGTTATTACCCATAAGTACAGATAATATATCTCTCCATCCATGCATACCATGGAGATAGCATGGTTCTGGCTAGTAAATAAAGTTCATGATAGATACTTAATCCAGACAGCCACAGTACACATCATGTAGACCATTTACAGACAGACATGGCGCAATCTCCGAATGAATATTGTAAAGTGTAATATCGTTGGGTTGTTAAATTACAAGGCTTCCATGAGATGTGGCCGTTGATGAAACATATGTGCTATTCTAAATATAAAAAAAAATAATTTTAAGTGGGTATACTGAAATAACCAAAATGTTGAGGTGTACGGCGTATACCTGCGTTCTACGTAGACTACACCCCTGCTTATTATGGAGCATAATAGGAACAAAGTTATGATCAAAAAAAATTATCAGGGAGGAAAAATCTGAGGAGGCACGTGCCCCCTTAATATCAATGGGCATGACGCCACTGACCATGTGAACACACACACACACACACACACACACGCACGCCACTGCTCCTAACTATTCCTAAGGTCAATCTCAAAACTAAAGGGGAGAGAGCATTTAGTGTCAGGGCACCTAGGCTCTGGAATGACCTGCCTGATGAAATCAGGTCAGCCAAGTCAGTATGCTCTTTTAAATCCCTCCTTAAAACTCATCTTTACAAGCAAGCCTTCCTTAGTTTTGTTTAAGTAATATAGTTAAGTTCTAATTGAATTAGTATATATTATTTGATTGTTATATTATTATGTCTTATTTGCATTTTCATTTATGTTGATATTGTACAGCACTTTGTAACTTTGTTTTGAAAAGTGCTATATAAATAAAGATTATTATTATTATTATTAGTAGTAGTAGTAGTAGTATTATTATATTAATTTGTAATACATTTCCCCACATTTTGTGATAAATTCCAACATATCGCCATGGTAATTTCAAAATGCAAGAGTTGTAGCTTTGGATTTACAATGGATGTCTTCTGTGCGCAGGTTATATTAAAAGTACTCTAAGCGATGTTACCTGGTTTCTAAGCTAAAACATTTTTTCTTGTCTCACAATCAACAGCGGGTGGAAACCCTCTTTCAATGAACCATCAAACCACCCCCAGATTTCAGTGCCCATCAGTCCCAACATTTAGCAATATAATCAAACAGTCCAAAAGTCCCAAATCAAACCGAAAATGTTCTGCTTTTGGTAGCCTACCGCTATGTTGTTCCAAACAAAACGCATGTCTCACAATAAAACGCAGAGATGAAGGCCTTCTTCGGATACACGCCTGACCCAAATAAAAGCATGCGCTTTGCGTAGCCTAAGTAAATAAAAGACCCCAGTCATAACTTGAGAATTCACGGTCATGGGCGGATTATGAACTTTCGGGCCCCTGGGCCCAGATGTATTAAGGGCCTCCCACTAATCGTTGTATATGTGGGAGGGGGTTGGGGGTCCTCCCCCAGAAAAAAAAAATAATTTGTTTGATGTGATTTCCTGTATTCTGGTGCATTTTGGGGATGGCTAATACTAAATTCAATCAGATTCATAGCCTACATCATGATTTGTTGATATTGAGGCAATGATTCCATGCAAAGGTTTGGGCTTCAGGGCCCCCTGACCCCTTGGGCCCCTGGGCCTGGGCCCGGTAGGCCCGTGCAGTAATCCATCCCTTTTCACGGTAGTAGGCTACAATTTTTCTCTGCTCGAATTTTGAACAAAATCCAAAGATCATTCCAACAAATAAACAAATAAGCATATATTGATTTACAAAATGTAACTTTACAGATATACAGACAGTTTTTCTGTAAACCATGTGACCTGAGACACAGGCCAGCCCCCCATCTTAGAAGACTCACGCCCCAAGTAGATATTCAATCATGTACAGTAGCAGAAGCAGCATTCACAACTTAACTCAGACCTGCCCCCATACGAAATTTTACACCCCCACATAGTATATAAGCGGTAGCAGCATTCAACCAAACTCAGAGATTCAAGAGGAGGATTTCAGGAGGAGGACAACCTATAAACGATCACAGATCAGGTAATTTTAAGGTAGCCTACAACGGGGACGATTGAAACGGGGGATGAATGAAACATACCCGTTTTCTTCGAGTGCACCGATGATAGGCAGACATCGGGGCAATCCCAAACTCCGGACGCAGACTCACAGACTTTGGTGCGCGTTCTCGCGAAATGCATGCTTATTCAGTTGATCATTTAGAGCTCTCCCCAATCCCAGATATCTATATTGCATGTTTGTTCGCAATGGATGCAAAACAGGCTATTATGCTCACATAGATCTTTCCAAGACGCCCGGAAAAGATCTGAACAGCTTAATTACATTAGATAATTCCATTTCCATTTAATTCCATTTAGAACGTTTTATTTTAATCTTACAAATGTCGGCGTCAAGACACATTTGAGTTCTACATCAGTGGAACGCGGTGGAATTAAGCTGTTCAGATGTTTTCTGGGCGTCTTGGGGAGACGTACTACTGTATTGTGTGCAGGCGATACATGGGAAAGCAGTTTTAGAAAGATTTACATTTATTTAAGGCTATCAGGTAGGCCGTCGAATTCTGTCATGTAACCTGTGGAGACTGACGGCCTGTCGGTCATGCGCTTAATTGGATGTGAAAACGGAGCTAAATAACATGTTATATAAACATTATATAATTTGAAACATGTATTGTTCTAGCTATATAAATGACAGTGCATGGTAGGCTATTTCAATTACCGCGAGATAGGCCTACGTACTTCACGATATCGATAGCCTTAACTTTCATTTGATTTATCTAATATGCTGTCACGTTCCAAGCGCATGTGACTCTGTGACTCTCTCACTAGTGTCTCTGCATTATGTACTGTAGGCACATGTGCGCTAATATTAGGTTTTGGAAGTAGCCTAGACTACAGAAGTATGCGATTTGATACAGTCATGGTATGTCCTGTTCAGTGTGACGAAAGCGTTTAGCCTATACATGTCTCTGATTGGCTGTAGGGCTGGTTAAACTCGATTCCTCTTATGGATACAGGTTATTCTGAGTCACTCATTTAGGTTTTGCGGGAAGTGTTAGTCACTTGAGTAGCCATTTAGTTTTTACGGGAAGTGTTAGTCACTTGAGTAGCCTATTGCCCAATTGCCAAGGACCCTTGCAGAGGGGCTACACCAGTACAGGGGCATCATTACAGAAACGTCCTAACTCTGAAATCTTAACTCAGTTTAGGATGGCATTTAGGATTTTTGGTATTACAGAAGCATCTTCCTAACTGCATTTAGGTAAAAAATCCTATCTTAACTTAAGATAGGAAATTGACCATTACAGAACCCTGTAACTCAAGAATTTCCTAACTTAGGAAACAGACCCTGTCCTAAAGTCAAAATAACTGCCAAAACGGACTGCAACAGTCTTGTTGGGTTGTTGCCTATATGACAAGATGAGGAACATGACTGTTAGGGACACCATAAAGCATATTTCACTAAATAGGATAATTAAATGAAAACTTGGACAAGCAATATGACATGTGTAAGACATGTGTTTTAAAACATTTATAACAAATAGCTACATATTAATAATTATAACAGAATATTAGACTATTATATTAGACTATTATTTATTTATTTATTATTTTTTAATGTATTGTTTTTCACCTTTTTATCCTGAACATCAAATTAAGACACACTCTCATGCTTTCTTGTCTTTTATATAGTTCCTACATGAACGGTTTGTACAGCGTAACCTACGGCCTCTCGGGGCTTATTGCTTCATTCTAAGAATAGATACAGGCAGTCATAGGCATATATAGGCAGTCTTGTATACATTCTAAGCATATAAACATGCATGGCGGGACGATTGCCGATTTAAGAATCTAGTTGACAGGATTTCTTAAGTTAAGATAAGATAGGAGGCCTGAGATAAGATAGACCCAGCCAAGAGTTTAGGAACTGCTTCTGTAATAGAAAAATAGGAACTTTTAAACTTAAGATAGGACAAGAAGTTATGATATTTTTCTGTAATGAGGGCCCAGGAGCGTAACTAAAGTGTTCCTTTGTTGTTGTTTTGTATAAAAGTTTGCCTAGGTCTAATTGCTGCTCAAAAAAACAGCTGTTATATTGCATTTGTTTTTTCTGGAAGTACAGTGCAGTCATACTGCAGTTCAGTGCAGTGCAGTGGTATTTTCTTTTGATAAATGTCCTCTTTAAGACTTCTGCAAAGAAAAACTAGTGGTATTTTTAGTTTTTTGATATTTTTATTTTATCTTAAAATTGAAGAGAAAGTGGAGTGCACAATGCACAAACAATCATTCATCATTATTTATTTTCAACAACATCTTTAACATGTAAAATCATTCATCATTATTTATTTTCAACAACAATATTTAACATGTAACATTCATTAATCATAAATTATGTTCAACAACACTCTTTAGATCTCTAGATTTTGCAACGACCTTACATGACACAATGGCATAAAATATGCCAGTTTTTAGGACACAGAATAATGTTTGTAATGATACCAGTTACGTTTAACAGTAACATAAGTGTAATGAGCTATTCATTGTCGAAGGTGCATGGTGAAGAGAAATTCTTACTTTGGAAAAAAAACATTTGCCGATATCCTTGGATGGGAGATACTTGTGTCGTTCAAATTTCCCATGATCAAAGAGGGCACTAATACGCATGTGCATAGCAAAAATCACAACTTGGGCTTGCTGTGCAAACAAGATATTTAACTCAACTGTACACATGTCTCAACTGTACTCAGTCTAACCTAAACAATCATTAATCCTTATTTATTTTCAACAGCAGTCTTTAACATGTAACATTCATTCATCATTATTTATTTTCAACAGCAGTCTTTAACATGTTAACAATCATTCATCATTATTTATTTTTAACCTGTAACATTCATTCATCATTATCAGTCCAGTTCAGTTCAGTTCAGATATCTTTATTAATCCCCGAGGGGCAATACGGTTTACACCCAACCCATCCATGAAGGGGTTAAAAGTTAAAAAGTGCATTAGCATACACTGTATAAATGTATGCAATGTTAAGAAAAATAAATAAGTAAGTACTGCAGCAGTCATACATCACCTGTCTGCAGCCACGCACAGCCACACACACACACACACACACACACACACACACACACACACTTCGCCTGCCAGTGACGGAACAGAGCAGCAGAGTCCAAGAACCAGTATTGTTGTAGTTATGTGCATTCTTTTAACAGTCTTATATGATGTTCATTTAACAGTCTAATAGCAGAGGGAATGAATGAGTTGGCATAGCTGTTAGTTTTACGTATTGGCACATGGTACCACCGACCTGACTGCATGATAACCAATTTATTTCTGAGTACATGATTTGGTTGGCAAGATATTCTTTCTGCTTTCTAAACCACCCGTGTTTTCCAGAGAGAACAGAGATCTTCTAACTGGGTACCAGTGATTTTTGAGCATACTTTGACAATGTCACTCAAGCTCTTTTTGTCCTTCACAGACAGTCCATTAAACCAACATATGAAAGAAAATGTCAATAAACTCTCAATGAAGGCTTGATAAAATGTACATAGAATTTGTTTACAGACAGCAAAGCTTCCTCAGTAAGTATATTCTTTGGTTTGCTCTCTTAATAATGCTATCAGTGTTCTCACTGAATTTCAGTTGCGGGTCAAACACTGTGCCTATATGTTTGGACTATTTGAACATCTTCATTGTGTATTACACTCGGTTTTGGTTCCTCACTGTGCTTCCTAAAGTCTATGATTAATTCTTTAGTTTTAGACACATTTAGGTCAAGGAAGCGGTCATTGCACCATCTGACAAATTCTGTAAGGGCTCTGTTGTGGTCAGATTGGTTGACCTGGAAAAGGGCTGAGTCGTCTGAAAACTTCACCAAGTAGCTGTTTTCCCAAGAGGACCTGCAGTTGTCAGTGGGACAGCTCGCAACCCTGGGGAGAGTCTGTGTTGGATACAGTGACAGAGGACATGTTTCCATTTACTTAGACCTGCTGCCTTCTGTTTGTTAAAAAAATTAAAACTAGTAATAAAATCTGCTCAGGTAGCTTAAAATATGAGGCTAATGGTTCAATCAGAACGTGAGGCTGCATTTTGTTAAAGGCTGAACTGAAGTCAGCAAATAAAAGTATTGCGTGTGATACAGGTTTCTCAAGATGTTTATACACCCTGTCAAGAATGAAGAGTTTTGCATCCTCTACGCCCTTGCCCGCTTGATAGGCAAATTGTAGTGGATCTAGTTTGTCTACAGTTAGGGAGATGATTGTGTCCTTGAGGATCTTTTCAAAGTACTTCATTACCAGGGAAGTTAGTGCAATTGGTCTGAATTCATTAAGGTCTTTAGGAGATTTTGTTTTGGGGATGGGTATTACTGTTGATGTTTTCCATAAGTCAGGTATATCCCCACTGTCAGCACATTTTTGAAAGATACATGTGAAGGCCTCACTAAGCTGCTCGGCGCAATAGCGCAGTGTACGCCCACAGATGGTGTCAGGGCCAGCAGCCTTTCCTATTTTTGTGTTTTTAAGTAGAGTGACTTTTGTCTGTTGAATTTCTATCCCTCTCTGGGGCGTTAACGTCTCTCTCAATGTGACTATACTATCTGGGAAGGACCTTTCAAACCTGCAGAAGAATTGGCTAAAAGTGTCGTCTATACCATTCAATGTTATTGGTTGCCCTGTTCTGCTTACAGGCTGATTAATGGCTGCCATAGTTTTAATACCTTGCCAGGCTTTCCTTTAGATCCTTAGACTATTATATTGATTTTCAATTTGATTCCTATACTGTATTTTTGCTTTCCTTATTTCATTTTTGACTTCTTTTGAGACAGCTTTTTTCTCTACCAGGTCCCCTGAACAGAATGTCTGTTTTTCCCTACTCACACTTCCTGATCACATTCCTGGTTTCCTGTTTTTTCCTATAACACATTTTAGTTCCTTTGTTACCCATGGCTTATTATTAGGGTAAATGACCACCTTTTTGGATGGAATAACCAAATCAACACAATATTTGATATAGGCAGGCATTGTTTCTGTGGATTATTAATGTCACTACAAGTGTCATAAAAAACTATTCCAGTCCATACATTCCAGACACCCCTGTAGAGAGGAAATACTGTCTTCTGTCCAGAGTTGTATGGTTTTCTCCTCGCGCTCAAGGCGTCTGAAAGCGGGTTTGTACACAGGCATCAGATAGGTACTATTGTGGTGGGGGGCACCAAGAGGTGGCATGCAGTGGCAGAGTGGGGCAATAAAATCCACCGCCCCCCCCCCCCCCCCCCCCCTCCCAACATGCACACACATCAATAGCACAAACAAAATATATAGTGCTAATGCAATACAACAAGCCAATCAACCACAAACCAGGCACTTTCAATAAATGTGTAAGGAACTAGATATGCAACAGTGCAGTATAAAAACAGTTTTGTGGGTGGATGGAAATTTCAAGCATCACATATCTGGGTATCATAGCACTCCAATAGTTGCCTGTATAAATGTAAAAAAAGGCCTAGCCTACAGACAATGTCAACCTAATAACACAGGTAATTAAATAATTGAAAAAAAAAAAAACAGGCACTTTGAATAGGTTTGTACGAGAACGATTAAAGTAGGCCTATATAGGCTTACATATAGACAGTTCCAACGAGTTCCACAAACCATTTATCAGCCTGAGTGGCCCAATAATTAGTCGTTAGGCTAGGCCTAGGCTACATATCAACATAAGACTAGCTTGTGCTAGTTTCAATAACGTCAATGCTTTTTCACGGTTACAGGCCCGAAGTGCTAACCAGTAGGCCACGGCTGCCACAATCCTCCTTACGTTAATGCTTACGTTAATTTAAGTACAAACAAACAAATTAAATTGTCATTTTTTTTATTTGTGATGAAAGTTCTGTAACGCCTGAATAAGACAAAAATGAATGAAGATAAAAAAGTAGGCTAAGGCTAGCCTACACACAAATCAGCATGGGAGAGATGAGTGTGCAGGGTAACCATGAATGACATATAGACAGTGAGCGAGTGGTATAAATATTGGTTGGACTTCCCAAATGTTATAGTTTAGATTGCTGAGATTTTCGCGGAAACTCTTAATGCATCTGTCAGGTCGATGGCCGCTCATGGCCGCGATAAAAGCTCTATGGGCCGGCCCGCACCGCTCAGACTCATCGGCCGGCCCGCACCGCTCAGACTCATCGGCCGGCCGGCACCGCTCAGACTCCCGATCGTCCCGATTGCCATTCCGCCCCTGGTGGCATCTATAGGCCCCATTTACTGAGCCATAGCAGAGATCTTAGATGGTCTTACTCTGCATTGTAGAGCAAGTTATATAATACTGTTCATATGGTCTTAGGATCTTGTCCAAGACACAATGATTATTTATTTTCAACAGCAGTCTTTAACATGTAAAAATAATTAATCCTTATTTATTTTCAACAGCAGTCTTTAACATGTAACATTCATTCATCATTATTTATTTTCAACAACAATCTTTAACATGTTAACAATCATTCATCATTATTTATTTTCAACAAAAATCTTTAACATGTAACATTCATTCATCATTTAACATGTTAACATTCATTCATCATTATTTATTTTCAACAGTCTTTAACTCATTGAGTGCCAAAAACGTAATATTACGTTTTTAGCTTTTTTTTTTTAATTTACGAAACTAGACACTGTGATGAATGGAAATTAAATATATGACGATCGTGAAACTCATGAAAACGCACAATCTGGACATTTTATCTGGACATTTTATCATAACTCGCGTTGCCGCTTTGGGTCGAATCAGTGACACATGCACGTCAGGTCAAAACCAGGCAATTTTCGTGGGTCTGTCACTAGGTGTCAGTCTCGCCAGGTCTCGTTGATCACTTCCCGGAACGTTTACACAAGTAAGTAACAGGCAACACTTCATATTTCATGAAAGACGTTATATCTCCATTTCTAGAAAAGAAACAGCGATTTTGATTAAACCTAGCCACTGTTTAGCTTGGGATTTCTCAGGAACAGAGGCGTGTAGAAATACACGGTTTGCACCCACCGAGAGCTTAAAGTCTCACCTTTTAATCGAGCTATTGTATGTGTTCATAGCTATAACACAGAATATGCTGTGGCTGTACAAAAATCATCAACAATGGTCTAGATTGCTGGCACTCTAGGACAAAGCTTCCGAAAACAGCTTGGCATTCAATGAGTTAACATGTAGCATTCATTCATTATTATTTATTTTCAACAACAATCTTTAACATGTAACAGTCATTCATCATCATTTATTTTCAACAACAATCTTTAACGTAACAACTGTAACGTTAAACAGTTTTTGTGAGGGTGATTGTGATGATTGTGACATGAGCTCTTTCACAAGCAACGTTTGAGCAACATTTGAGCGGTCATCAGGGGTCTTGCAATGTTTCTGTCTGTCATCCCCTTTGCTTGACTTTCCATTAGAGATGTCATGTTAACATATAAAGTCATTGTGTACTTGTTTCCATTAGAGATGTGCATGTCATGTTAATAGATTGTGTACTTGTTTCCATTAGAGATGTGCATGTCATGTTAATAGAAAAGGTCATTGTGTACTTGTTACCATTAGATATGTGCATGTCATCTTAATAGATTGTGTACTTGTTTCCATTAGACATGTGCATGTCATGTTAATAGATAAGGTCATTGTGTACTTGCCAAACCAGAAAAACGAAGAATTTGACTTGCTCTGGTTATTATTGAAACTAGATGTACAGAATATCACTGTCACCCAGTCCTGCACATTCTCTCCGCAAAAATAAATCACGCTTGTCAATTTGTCTCCTTCTCCTACTCCGTCCCCTACTTTTGTGTATGTATAGGAGTGTGCGCATAGTGTGTGTTTGTTTTTGTGCATATGTGCTTCGGTGTGTGTGTGTGTGTGTGGGGGGGGGGGGTAATGGGTCTGTCACACGTCTAACTCTCTAACCTGACTCTCGCCAGATGAATAAGTAGTAAGTATAAGCATATATACTCGTTTGATCCTGTGAGGGAAATTTGGTCTCTGCATTTATCCCAATCCATGAATAAGTGAAACACACTCAACACACAGTGAGGTGAAGCACACGCTAATCCCGGCAGCTGCCTGCAACAACAGCGGCGCTCGGGGAGAAGTGAGGGGTTAGGTGCCTTGCTCCTTGGTCCCTGTACGAACAGGTACGACTAGTGAGTTGCCGTCTAGAACTGGACCGCTGAGTGAACAGGTACCAGTAGTGAGTTGCCGTCTAGAACAGCAACAGACCCGGATCTCAACTCTGTTCACTCAGCGTTCCCTGTTCTGTGCCAAAATGATATGACCCAGCCTTAGCCTGTTAGTCCTCTAAAATGTTGCAGAAATGATTTAGAAATGCACAATAGCAGCTACATATAGAAAAATACCAACAAAAAATATACTTAATTTTTATATGCACCGCATATAGCACAGACCCACTTTTTGCGCCACTGATTTGCTAAAAAGACTGAAAGTAATCAAAATACCCATTTGATGTTAGGAAGGGGGTTAGTTGATTAACCCTTGTAAGGTGTTCATATTTTTGATACACATCCAATGTATGTAAAAATACTTACATACTTAAATATATAAATATATATATAAAAACTTCAGTCACTGAAATTACATTGCAGTGCCTTGTTTTGCCAGCATGCAGCGAACAAGAGCAAAACTAATGGGCTTCGCGCATAAATGCAGGCCAGGCTGCAGTGTCATTGTCGGCGAAATCACTGAAAGAGACGCAACGGGAGGCAACGGGAGCAACAGCACCGGGACCAGTCTGGAGGGGGGGGGGGGTGGGAGGGCAGGAAAATAAATAATTAAATAAACGCTTTCTGTGGTGATTCTGCATTAAGTGTGTATTCATCGATGTGTCTCACTTACCAGCTTAAAACGTTGTTGCTTGTTGTTTCTGGCAGTTTCCCTATTGGCTGATTGGACGATTTATTGTTAAAAAAATGTATCAAAAGTTACCCCTCCCCCGTGGGGAGTAGTAGGCTACGTTAGATGTGACCTGTCAAGACGTGAGGTTGAGAGATTCTGTTCTCGGTAGCGTAGCCAGAAATGTTCAAATGGGTGGCCATACAAACATTAATCATAGGCATGTTATATTTATGACATAAAAATGGAATTTATTGAAGGCATTTGATCACAGCTGACAAATTACGCAGAGACATTTTCAACTGGAGCAAAACAATGCATGAATGTAGCTTGGGTGCGTCTTGAATTTCCCCTGGGGATCAATAAAGTAACTATCTATCTATCTATCTATCTACATGAAACACAATTGAGACAATAGATTGACCGTATTGGATAACTTCAAAGCCTTATCATAGGCATGTTGCATTCATGACATGAAAAGTGGAACTTATTGTACAAAAATGACACATTATGCTGTCGGCTAAACATTTTAAACTTGTGCGAAACTGCATGAACCTAGCATCGGTGCGTCACATAAATTAAAACACAAATTGAAGCAACAGCTTGACCATCGGACAATCCTACTGAAAATCCTTTTCATAGGCATGCAGCGTTTATGACATAAAAAGTGTAATATGAACACATTTCATCACACCTGACAATTACGGAGCTGCCGGCTGTAGCCTACGCGATTTTACTGATTCTTGAACTATCAGCGCAGTGTTGACTTCCGCGTCTTTTTTAGATGGTGAACGTAAACAAAGGAAAACCCTCTAATTGGACGGGCAAGACTGACAAGTAGACAGGCCCGGTCGTGGCTACGCGTATGCTTGGTAGGCAAAACTAATGGGAAAATGTCTGTAAACAAATTTGGTAGCCAGAAAAAAGAACATAAACAGAGGATAGAAAATAGCCTACAAAAAAGGAGGGAGAGAACGCAAAGAAGGTAGGCCTATGGTTCTTGGCTTCACGTTCGGGCAACAGACGAGTTCGAGGATACGGTAGGACAATGATGACATTAATACAGTAGCCCGCTGTGGCATGGTCGCTTGCAATTGTATGGTTCATCTATATTATTTTAACTAATTGATCTGAATTGGTTGATGTTTCTCCTGGTAGCCTGTGCTCGCCTGTGCTGCGTGTGTATACCTAGACCATAATGGCTGTTGCGGTCGTGGGCGTGTTGCTCCCCGGCACAGAATAACGTAGGACCGGTGTTGCATCAAAAGACTATCACTGTGCGTGTGTGGTAACGTTAACTTCTGGTCTTGACTCACTGCAGAATGCAGCGGCTTGTTCACTGCACTGGAGAATACAGCTAAATAAGTTAAAGAAAGGGAAACAAACTTGTGATGTGTAGGAGCAATGACACCCTCGCCCTCCCCCTCGGCTTTTTTCACAAATCGCACCCTGACTAGTTTGGCTTGTCAGTGTTGAACGCAACCTCAGACCAACGCAGATGCCAAAATAAGGAACGGCAACGTAATTCCAGTGGCTAAAGTTCTCCGGAGCATTTCTAGTGGTTCTCATATGCATTGATGGATTTGCGAGACTCGCAAAAGAAAGTCAAGATCTCGCAAAAGAAACTCGATATCTCGCAAAAGAAAGTCAAGATCTTGCAAAAGAAACTCGAGATCTCGCAAAACAAACTCGAGATCTCGCAAAAGAAAGTCAAGATCTCGCACTGAGTCAGTGTTTGTCCCAAGTACATAGCTTTTCTCAGTTTTTTTTATTCTTAAAAAGAGAGATTTACAGAGAACACAAAGTAAGAGAGGGTTAAATAGAAAAAGAGAGATATATAGAGAACACAAAGTAAGAGAGGGTTAAATAGAAAAAGAGAGATATATAGAGAACACAAAGTAAGAGAGGGTTAAATAGAAAAAGATATATATATATAGAAGACAAAGTAAGAGAGGGTTAAATAGGAATTTTATATAGAGAACACAAAGTAAGAAAAATAAAGAGTAAAAGAGCACACACAGTTGAAACGTACATTCCAGATGGGAAGTTGGAAGTTGAAACGTACATTCCAGATGGGAAGTTGAAACGTACATTCCAGATGGGAAGTTGAAACGTACATTCCAGATGGGAAGTTGGAAGTTGAAACGTACATTCCAGATGGGAAGTGCCCGCAGAGCAATTGTGCGTGTTAACATCGACGTCTTCCTAGAAGACAGAGGGATTGTGGGTAATGGGAAGACATGACCGAGCGAAAAACCCCACAACACCCACTCCCTGTCGGTGATTGGTTGGAACACTATTTATTTTAGATTTGAGCGGTTGATAGCACCAATTGTTTTTGTGTACAGATCTGGGAGCCTAGGCTGTGAAGCGTTTTTTTGATGGCCTGCTTATGGGGCAGCTAGTGGATCGTTAGGAAAGAATAGATGAATGTGATCAATTATGTTTGGGCCTTTTTTGAGCCTGAAATCGCTGATACTTTAAGGTGCTGTGCTTTTCAGTCAGCCTTTAAGATTTGATACTCGGTTCAAAAGATACGTGTAAAGGGGTGAAAAGACCAATTTTACCTATTGGGGCACTAAAGCCCTTCAGCCTGTGGTGAAATTAATCATATGACTGACACAGGACTTCTTTTTTCTGAGTTACAGTAACTGCTACCTCTAGACACCCAGCTCTACTCAACTTGTGACGGTAGTTACCCATTTAAAAATAAAAAAAGCTGGTCTGCCATGCCAACCAACCACAATCACTCCCACACTGTTTTAGGCAAGGGTGCTTGTGCACTAATGCCTCTGCAGCTTTTGCCAATTCATCTTCACCGGCATAGGCATTGAAACTAAAAATGACCTCAGCCATTTTTTCTAAAACATTATGTTTCTGCCCATTTGTGAGTTTTATGGGTGTTTGTATTCACATTGTATGCTGTGTTACCTGCCTCCAGTATGTGTTCCACATCATAGGGAAATGTTGGAACTGGGAACTCTGAGTGCGGCCGTCTCTGAGTGTGTTCCTGGGTCTGGGTAGTGAATGCTGTGGGAGGGGAGTCACTTATTATCCTGACCACGGCCTCTGAGGGTCAATACGCAGAGTTCTCCATCAAAGTCAGGGTCTTCATATTGAAGAGTAAAATGGCCTTCTAAGTTAAACCTCTCTTGCATAAATGATATCAGTTCATCTAATGGGGATGGTCTGGTTGTAAGATGACCTTGTGAGCTGTGTCTGCATTAGAATAGACTCTTAGCAACAAACCAGGGGGTTGTGTCATCTAAAAAAAAAAAAAAAATGAAATGAATTTGTAATTCTCAACACATAAAAACAAACATAAGTATTATTTTATGTGCAAAATTCAGTACCTTTGCTCTTGCTTAGACGTATGTCTGTCAACGCGAGATAAAACTCCTTGGTGTCACGAACAATCTTCCTGAAATATTATTTGCAGAAAGAGTACATGAGTCATTAAAATCATTGACAGTGTACACATAGATATTACCTGGCCATAACTCATATGTCCTTAAGTGTTCAACATAATCTGACTTCTGCTGCCTGCAAATGAAGACAACATCACTGTGGATCAAAATAATTGTGTCAATCTTACAAAACTGAGGCAGTCCTGCTTCAAAGCCAACTGAAACATATGACCCATTGCAGAAAGCAGTACCATCAATTATGATCTGTTCTGTGCTGTCAACTGTAGGCCTGTCAGTCCTTTCAGTCACAAACTGCTTGGCAACTTCAGGTAATTGAGAAACCAAACAGAGTGGAAAAGTGTGAGGAGAATGGTTTGGTTTAAAAAAGGATGGAGAACTGAGGTGGTAGGCCATCATGTACTGATGTCTCCTTGCGAGTGTCAAGAGGACATTTTTAAAGCTTTGAGCATCATGGACAACCTGCTTAAAAAGGCGGTGTTTTCCCTCAAATCTCATTGTCCACAGGTTGACAAGTGGTCCGAAACGTCTGATGAGTTCAGGATAGTGTTCAATGTTATGGTGTTTGGGCTTGAGAGTAAACTTTTGGTTTCTTTCTGATTTATCAAAATGGCAGCTAAATAAAGCCTGTACATGGGACATTTGCAGGAAGCCATCCATACCACCTTAACAGTCACAGCTCTCACACACTCAGGTTCATCCATACCACCTTAACAGTCACAGCTCTCACACACTCAGGTTCATCCATACCACCTTAACAGTCACAGCACACTCAGGTTCCAGACGTAACAATTTAATTTACATTCCCCTTTGAGAACTGGATTATAAGTCATAAAATCGTAACCAACCACAGCTATGGCATGATCCTGAACAGTCACAGCTCTCACACACTCAGGTTCCAGACGTAACAATTTAATTTACATTCCCCTTTGAGAACTGGATTATAAGTCATAAAATGCTATGGCATGATCAAGCGATCACAGGTCTATGCGTGTCCATCCAGTGAAAACCTTGAAAGTGGAAATGGCTTAATGTAAACTGTGGAGTAAGTCATCTTGTTTTACATTCAAAAAGAAGTGTGTTAAACTATCATTAGGTTGGCAAATATTGGAATATGTATCATTCGCAATAGCTGATTGGATTAGTAGTTCCTTTGATTGGAAATTAAATGTATACAGACATTTTTGTTGTTTTTCTGTTAGTTTTTGTTTTGCACAAAATTAAATGTTGCACGATCACGATTCACACCATAGCTGGTCAGCCTAAGGCAAGTCCTAAAATACTTTATCCAGATATCAAAGGAGAAATTAATGAGGAAGTTACATCCAGTACCTGACCCTCAATTCAGTAAATTTGGCCAAATATTCCTCAATTTAAGCACTGTCACCTCAATTCCTTAGCTTTTTTGTTTTGTTTTTGTTTGTATGTTACAAAGCAGCTTATGATTTCAGCATGTTGTAACTCATGATAAGATAATATCAATAACAAGCTTTGATATTGATATTGGGGAGAAATGTGTGTCTCTGTAGCCAACTCTTCTACAGAAAACAACCCTTTGAGCCTTTGACCAAGCTACCACATCACCATGACCATGACCTCATTTGCCTAATATTTGTGTTAAATCACTTCCATACTTTGTAAGGAACCCACACATGGCAAAACAGCTGTTAAACTGTTAAAAACTAAATTACTGTACAGCTATAGTAAATACACACATTGACAGGTGTAAATAGTATTGTTGATTATAGACACCCGGATGTAAATAGTATTGTTGATTATAGACACCCGGATGTAAATAGCCACATTGCCTAATAGCCCCGGGTCATCATCGCTATTTACATAAAAATAATAATAATGTCTGCCATTTTTTATTTATTTATTTATTTATGTATTATTTTTTAGAAAACACATTGTCCACAATTATGGATTGGATTAATTATAAATTTGATTTTCCCCCTATTGTTTTCACAATTACAATAAATCAACATAAGATTATTTTTAATAACTGTTTTTAGTCAACTATAACAATTTCATGTTCATTAGCGAGTGATTATCTCAGAGGTTCCCAAAATGTGAGGCGCGCCTCCCCTGGGGGGCGCCAAATAATTTGAGGGGAGGCGTGGAAGCTTGATTCAAAAAAGAAGGAAAAACTTTCATTTCATTTTAGAACTATGTTTTTTTTCAATGATTATGTAATTCATATTTTGTGCTTGCATTTCTTTAGGAATCTGCTGCCTTGGTGTGTATAGAAATTAATATTAAGGCGAGACACTACAGGTGAATAGGGTAAAATTGTTATCAAGCAGATATCACTATGAAACTTCCCCAGTTGATTACTTACATTAATATGAGAAAAAAATGTATTATGAGTTTTCTGTAATTTAATGTTTACATATGCAAATTAGGCATTATCTAATTAAATATGCACTAATTTGCATACATTTTAAGGCACGAAACCTGAGAATTGGATACAGCCAGGTTCAAATTTATAAAAATTCTCAGCCTAGACTCGCCTTTGAACTTTTGCGATTGGTTGTTGATACAAAGGAAGTGTCCATATATGGATCACATAGCGTGATACAGGAAAAACAGAGCTTTCCAACGGTAGTACACATGATATGTTTTGTATCACGGTCGCGGGAGTGCATGCAAGGTTGGAATGCCAACTTTTGCTGAATTTAGGAGAAATATACAGGCACGAGTAGACACAATATAATGAAATAAACACCTAAATGTGTAAATCTGACTTTTTTGTTGTAGTGGTGTGATAGAATACATGCTAAGGTAACATACTAGCTCAAAATCTCGAAATTGACTAGTGCATGAAAAAACGATGTTTTCACGTACAGTGTCTCGCCTTAAGGAGACAAATTTACTCAACGAACTGGCAGACAAATTTGCTTGTTTTTAGGACAAAAGGTACTCTATGCATGATTGTCACCTAAATATAACCTTCACACAGCCGATTTGATGGTAAACAAACTTAACAGTCAAACTTAATAGGCAAATCGTTCACCTAGCATAGCTTTATAGCACAGACGTAGTGAGTCACTACTAAGAAAACCAGCCATGCAACTTCAAGAACAGCAGCCCGAAAAATCTTGCGAGAATTGTGAAACATTACCTTGCCAGTAGATATAGCTCTTTTGGGATAGTTTTTGCCTGTTTTTAATGTGTAGGGTGTGTCATTTATAATATTAAATTTGTTATTGAATCATTACATTTTCAGATATTTGATCTTTTTCAGAAAATAAAAAACAGAGTGCAGTTGAATGTCATCATCAACAAATCCATAATGGGGAATGCACCATCTGAATGCCGCAGCGACTTGAGATGCTGCAAGTGTAACACAGTCTTGCACCCATGCACTTCTCATGAGAATTACTATAAACAAACTATCCATGATCGCCATGTCTATGTTTACAATGGAGGGGAGTACTACAGGCCAGTTGGCCATGATAATGCATATGAGTGCAAACACTGTTTCAATGAGCAATTTGCAAACCAGGAAAGAATGAAGAGAGAGGAGGAGAGAAGAAGGGAAGAAGAGAGGAAACGAGCAGAGGAGTGGAGAAGACAAGAAGAGAGAAGAAAACAGGAAGAAGAGAGGAAAAGGGAAGAAGAGAGGAGACGAGCAGAGGAGAAGAGGAGAGAAGAAGAGAGGAAAAGGCAGGAAGAAGAGAGGAAACGAGCAGAGGAGAAGAGGAGAGAAGAAGAGAGGAAACGAGCAGAGGAGAAGAGGAGAGAAGAAGAGAGGAGAAGGCAGGAAGAAGAGAGGAAACGAGCAGAGGAGAAGAGGAGAGAAGAAGAGAGGAAACGAGCAGAGGAGAAGAGGAGAGAAGAAGAGAGGAGAAGGCAGGAAGAAGAGAGGAAACGAGCAGAGGAGAAGAGGAGAGAAGAAGAGAGGAAACGAGCAGAGGAGAAGAGGAGAGAAGAAGAGAGGAGAAGGCAGGAAGAAGAGAGGAAACGAGCAGAGGAGAAGAGGAGAGAAGAAGAGAGGAAACGAGCAGAGGAGAAGAGGAGAGAAGAAGAGAGGAGAAGGCAGGAAGAAGAGGAGAGAAGGGAAGAAGACAGAAGGAGGACACTAGAAGAACTAGATCGCAGACTTGAGGAATCCCACCAGCAAGCACACGAGCAGCAGCTGGCCGGCATCACAGAGGACCATGAGTACAAGCGGCGCGTGCTAATCAGCCATCTGAACGAGTTCGACCCAGAGCATGAGACATCGGACAGTGAGGAGAGAGATGAGCTTCTAGAAATCCTCTCTGCAAAAAGCAGCGTCCCTATTCTGAACCCCAGTCTGGCTCAACTGACCGCTGATCAGTTGGGAAGCATCCTGTCGGCCCTGGACAAGCTCCTGTTTGATGAATGGATCCACACACCTCCATCTCTCAGCACCCTGCAGCACGCTCAGGTGTTCATCACTGAGCTTTGTAACCTGACTCTGGAGATAGACAAAGGACTTTCCCTGCAAAACATTGCTGATCAAATGCAGTCCCTCGTGGAGACCATCAGCCTATCAGCATGCAATGTGTCTGAGAGTATCCTGCTGACCCAAGCGCTCTACAGAAACCTGATGCATTTCTTTAGTAACCATGGCAGCAGTGACACTGACGCAGTTCTCATAGCCAAACGATGGACTGAGGAAGAGCTCTCCACTGAGGATCTCTATGTCATCCAATTCCTCCACACCCTCATATTGTCACTACAGAGCACTGCAGATAGTGCTCGCAAGTCTATTACAAAGATGGAGATCCATTGCTTGAAAATCCTCCTATTCAAACTCAGACATCTAAATAGCAAGGAAAGCCACTCCAAACCCACTGAAATGCTCCTCAGATTTGTCCAAACTGAACGGTGGTGGGGATGGACTCCAGCAGAAGCAGTGACTTTGCTTAGGAAGCTGACAGAGAAATACACAGACAATGCTTCAATAACTGAGATCCTTACATTTGTACAAGTTTATAACATACTACCGAATGAGATGTATGACTACGGAAATACTTTCATCCAGGCTCTGGACTGTGCTGACCCTGAGAGATTTAAACTGGACTTACAACGGACTCTCCGCAAGCAAGACGAAAACAGCCTAGAAAAAGAGCTAAAATCGTTGAGTCATTTGGATCATTCTGTTGTTGACACGATAAGAAACATTTCCACTAGCGTCCTACAATATTCAGAAAATCCACCCAAAAACGAACTCTTTAACAAAGATTCCTTCAAATCGGCAAACCTCCAAAGCTTGGAAACCAGCCAAGCCTTGCTGGCTCAGCTCTGCAAAGCGGTGTTTGACACAAAGGGCTTCTGGCCCACAGTGCAACAGATGGTGAGGTGGTGTGTGTTGGTGCTGACTGAGAAGAGCGGAGAACCAGAACTGGTTGGTGTGGATTCGGACTCGTGCGTCGCAGCCATGTTTGCTGCCACAAAAGTATGCATGGGATATAAACTGGACATTGTGCTAAGCTCTGATGTTCACTCACACGAGCAAACTAAGGAGTGGTCTGACTTCTACAACCACCTTGGAATTTCCATCAGCAGAAATGTGAAGCAAACTAACACATCAAAGAAGGAGGTCTATGAGGTAGACATTGTGTATGGAACCATGGATGACTTTGTGTCTGACTACTTTCAATATGGCTTACAGGTGATGGAAACAGGGCACCCTCACCCAAGACGAGGATTTTTAATTGATGAAAGAAGTGTCCATGCCTTTCAAAATCTAGAACTGTCAAGTCTCAAGGAAAATGATGTCCTGGCGTTTGCAGCAGAAACCCTGCAAAGCCTTATGAGTAATTTGCACAGTGAGGATGTGGGAGTTAGACAAAGATTTATCCAAGCTCTTTTTCAAGTACTCCACACTAACCTAAACAAGTGCTCTACCACTGACAGTAAAATAGCAACCATCTTACAAAAGTGTTCTGGAAAAGAGCAGCCTTCTAATGAGGTCTACATGCTGACCTTTTTTGAGGCTCTCCTCAAAACTTTTACTGGGGAAACTGAGAGAGAAAAGAGCAAGTCATGTGTAGTAGGTAGACTATGCTTGGAAAGCGTTTGTGCTTGTGCAATGCAATCCCAGGCCTCAAAGGGGCAAACCAAAGAACATTTCCAAATGGTGTCCAATCTTGTAGCACAACAACTTTGGGCACCAGTAGAAGTCTTAAACCTCCTTGTAACCTTGCTTTCCTGCCATCACAGTGCAGACAACACGTTCATATTGAAGATTTTGCATATGATGAAAACATATCAGGTATCTTCAGGGTGGACAGATGACAAGAACAAGTCTCTCTTTGAGCTCTTGAACATGTATGACACGGAAAAACTTATTCAGCATTTGCAAGAGTGTTTCAGGAATGAGGAAGAAAAAAACATTGACTGTCTTTTTGATGAAATACGACAGATGAGGAGCATTGATGAAGAAACACTGCAGAAATCCTATCGTATAGTAAAGACTGTGACAGACATGATCGAATCTGGTGAAATTAAAAAGCACACAGATAAACACCGGGCTAGGAATCTGAGCACTGGCACTGACACAGAAGACCTCCAGGAAGTCCTGGCAGTCTTATGCAACGCTGTACACCAGTGCAAATTTGAAAGTAAGTGGTGGCCCCGAGCCACTCAGATGATTAGCTGGTGCCTCCTGGCCTTGTCCGACAATGGAAAGCTTCTGGAGATGGGGACAGGAGAAGGGAAGTCTTGCGTCATAGCAATGTTTGCAGCACTGCGTGCATTTAGGGGTGAAAAAGTCGACGTGGTGTCCAGCTCTTCTGTTTTGTGCCAGAGAGATGCAGAAGAATGGACCGAGTTCTACTCCTACTTTAATATCACAGTTGACACAAACACTAATAAAACGAAAGATAAAGAGAGAAAACAGTGCTACCAGAAGGATGTGGTCTATGGGACAATTGAAGCCTTCGCTGCAGATCACCTTCGCCAGATCTTCGAGATGAAGGATGTGCGGCCCGATCGTGGCTTTCAGTGCATCATAATCGATGAAGTGGACTCACTGCTGCTGGATCAGGGAGTGCAGCTGACCTACCTGTCCAGCCCAATGGTCTCCATGCAACACCTGAACATTGTCCTTGCCATGATCTGGGTACATGTCACTAACTATGGCTACCTCTCAACAGGACACCAGACATTTTTATGTTGTCCCCAAACTTCCTTCTTCAAGGCCATATTTGACTCGATGAACACAGAAGGAACTGAAATCAAGGACTCCTTTGACATTCTATACTTAGCTGAACAGTCACATGTTGTGCCAGAAGGATTTACAGAGGATCTATTCAAAAGTGAAAAAGATGAATTTCTCCAAAAACTTAAATCAGTGAATCAGGAAAGCGTGGTCAGTTTTTTCGAAGAACTTGAGAACTATTTCCCCTACAGTTTTACTGTATTCACGTTAGAAGATAATGGGTTGCTCCGTCTTAGAAAGCCCGGTAAAACCAACAATCAGGACATCCCAGAAATTACATTTCTTGTTCTGGAAGACGGTTTATGTTCTGTTCTCTATGATTCTGAAGAAACTATCATCGAGCCCGTTGCCCAAATCATCTTAGATAAAATTCAGTACCCCCCATATACAAATGATACAAACATAATCTGCATTCCTGGATTCCTGAAGAGTCTGATAAGGACAAAAATGTCTGCTTGGGTTCAGAATGCATTTCTGGCACTGAGGCTGAGGCAAGGGCGTGAGTATGTGGTGGAAAATGACAGCATCTGTCCAGTGGACTTCAAATCCACTGGTATCATAGAACTGAATAAGAAATGGGGTGATGGTCTACAGCAGTTTGTTGAGATTAAGCACGGAATCAAACTGAGCACGATTTCAACAGTGACGAACTACATCTCTAACCTTTCCTTTTTTGAGAAATACCACGGGAAAATCTACGGAACGACAGGGACACTGGGGAGCGACACGGACGTGCAGTTTTTGAAGAAGTTATATCCAAATCTCTCAGCCTGCAAAATGACCTCTTTCAATCGGAAGAAGTTGTTTGAGGTCAAAGGTAGCCTAAAGTCCTCAGCTGAAGAGTGGAAATCTGAAATAAAACAAGTGGTTAAGGCTGAAATTTCCCCAAATGCATACAGAGATGGAAGAGCAGCCTTGGTGATCTGTGAAACTATCAACAAAGCCAAAGAGGTCTATGAGGAGTTGAAAGGCATCATCCCAGGTGAAATCATTCTCTACTGCCGCAGTGACAGAGACAGTCTGAGCAAAATAGAGAAGGAACTGCTTCCAGGTGATGTCATTGTTGCCACAAACCTTGCTGGACGGGGCACAGACATAAAAGTCTCCAAACAGGTGAACGCCAATGGAGGATTATTTGTGGTCCTCTCCTTCCTGTCTGAGAACACAAGAGTAGAACTGCAAGCGTTTGGCCGAACTGCGCGCAAAGGCTCACCAGGATCTGGCCAAGTAATCATGACCACTGACCATGTGACATCATCCCTTAGGTCAAGCTCTTCTCTTGAGATAGCCAAAAAGTCCAGGAAGAGACTTGCTGCAGAAAAAATAAACGACATGATGAATGATATCACTGAGATGAAATTACGGGAGGAACTCTTCTCCAACTACTGTGAAACCCTGCAGGATATTCACAGGCTTACCAATGGAGACGAAAAAAGAGTTGTTGTTGCCATCATGAATGAGTTCTGGGGTCTTTGGCTGCAAAACAAAACTGAAGAAATTGAGCAGTTAAAAAGAGATGAATTGTTAAAGTGTTTAAAAACTGATTTGTCTCAGGCAAGACACCAATCTCAAACTAAGACTTCACCCTGCTCTAGTGTTTACCACTACATCAAGTTTGGGAATATAGCTATGGATGAAGGAAACTGGGATACCAGCACCTGGCTATTTGAGAAAGCAATGATACAAGATGAAAGTTGGGCAGCCATTGCATTTTACAATCATGCGTACTGCACTATAGAGAGTCAGAAGCCAGGATACATCACTAAGGCCATGGATGATCTCAAGAAAGCACAGCAGTCCCTGCAGTACTTTAGTCAGGAATGTGTCGCTGGCCTGAAGTTTGTCAAATTGATCTCTATCGATTCAGGGAGCAATGAACAAAGCAGTCTTGAAAGGCAGTTTTCCGCAAAGTACAAAATGTTCCAGTGCTTTGAAGAAAACATTAGTAAGGCCATCCAGAAACTGGAGGAGATCAAGGGGAAAGAGAGGGATGCCATGGTAAGAAAATCACCCGTGTTCTCCCTGGTGTCAGAGGAAGAACTCAAAGAGGAAACAGGCAATCTGTACAGACAAGGACTGGAACACATCTTTGCTGTAGAAGAGGCCCCGCGCTTCCCGTGGGAAGCCATGGTGGCGTTCTTTCTCGGAGTTCTGCAGGTTGTTGCAGGAGCGCTACTCACAGTGTTCACCTGCGGAATAGCAGCCCAAGTCGGCATGGGGCTGATCTCTGAAGGCATATCAGACATGATCACCGGCATTGAGGGTATGGTGACAGGAGCGTTCAGTTGGATATCCTGGGCTATAGACAAAGCCATTTCCATAGGTGTATCTCTCATTGCGTTTGGAGTTGGCAAGCTAATTGCAAAGGGCTTCAAAGCTTTTAAGCTGTTGGCAAAAGGAATAAAGAATCTGAAATCCTTGCCAACAGTTTTCAGCAAAACAACTAAAGATGGCATTACTACTGTTATGAAGACAACGTTGAAGAACACAGTGAAAAGCACTGCAAAGATTGCAGTGCAGAAAGTAGTTGAATATGGATTTGATAAGGCATGTGAGAAAATACTTAACTTAATACTAGAAGGCATCAAAGATGAAGTCAGAAAAGATGTGAGACTATACAATGAGGTGAAATCCAACTTGGAGAAAGAGCCTGTAGCTTCATTAGTAGACTCCATTGTGCTCTCACATCTAAAGGACAATGAACAATTGTCAGATCTCTTGACAGAAAAAAACCGGGACAAAATGCTGGGCATTTTCAAACAGTTAAGCCAAAATGCATTGCAGCCATTTTATGCAGATCTTGATTGGCAGAAGAAGCTGAACTCATCCATTTCCAAAGTTCTTCAGAGTGTTACAAAAGGGGCCAAAGGCAAAGTAAAGATAGTTCTATGTACTATCCAAAGCCTCCACATGGCTGTTCTGGCAGCGGAAGCTATTGCTTCATTGGTGACACTCTCAGACAAGTTTTTCTCAAAGTTTAATGAAGAACTTACTATGTTCAGACAGAAAATGGGTTGGTCAGAGACGGTGAAGAAAAACAAGCTGTCTGCCACAGATTCCGAGTTGCTGAAAGCGTTCAGGCAAGACTTAGCCAAAATCATCAGCGCTTTGCAAGCCGACGCTTTGGTAGAAATGTTCCACCAGAAGTTCTCTGGTCATGTTATCACACTTGCCCAAACAACAGCAAAAGGTACCATTGAACAATATGTTGAAAAAGGACTGAAGAGTGAGAGAACGAAGGAGAAACTGAAAGCTGCAGAAAACAACAGATATATAGCCTACGCGCAACTGGACAAGAAATCTGGAGAAGACGTGGGCGAACGGTCAAAGTCACATGCTGTAAAAGTCCAGAAACAAACGGCAGCTGGCACCCTTCTCGACATAAGAGTCCTGTCAGAAACCACTGGCACCAAGATGGTTATCCTAACACCAGACAAGCATGGCAGGCTCACCAAATTTCAGGTGCTGAACCCAAGCACTAAACCTGCAAGTCAAACTGTCACACTCGTCTACCGACCAAAGAGTGCCGGACACCCAGAGGGCCATTATGACGTGCTCATCAATAACCAGACCGTGACAGTCTCTGGCACAGGCAAGGGCTGCCTCTATCACGCTATTGCACGTGGCCGGAAACCAGAAGCCAATGAAAAAGACATCGGTTTAGAGGCCAGCCGTCTCAGAACCATGGAGGCCAGCGCTCTTGTGGAAAACTCTGCCCGGTGGGAGCCATTTGTCAAGCGCAAAGAGTGGACAGATGAAATCCGCGGAGGGGACCTGTTCATGGCTGCGGGACCTCAAACAAAATCAACTGTGATAAAAATCCTTAAAGAACAGGCGACACAGACACCCAGAGGAGCATTGATATGACAGCCTCGTCTTTTTCAGACACCTAGAGGAGCATTGATATGACAGCCTCGTCTTTTTCAAACACCCAGAGGAGCATTGACATGACAGCCTCGTCTTTTTCAAACACCCAGAGGAGCATTGATATGACAGCCTCATCTTTTTCAGACACCCAGAGGAGCATTGATATAACAGTCTCATCTTTTTCAGACACCCAGAGGAGCATTGATATGACAGCCTCGTCTTTTTCAAACACCCAGAGGAGCATTGACATGACAGCCTTGTCTTTTTCAGACACCCAGAGGAGCATTGATAGCCTCCTCTTTGTCTCACAGAAATAAACCATTGAATTCTGGAATTCCAAGAGAGACAGTGAACCATGTCTAGTAAGAGCTCCTAAAACTTTGATTTAATTAGAAATTTGATAAGTTGAAGAATTCTTGAAAATCAATGACAGTCTTACAGTATTATGGTAAATCCAGCCAGGAAACAGGTAAACACATTTGGAAAAGGTTGTATTTGTCCTGGTATTGGCTGTTTCACCAGTGTAGATCACTACACCATCAAAGGTGCTGAACACCCCAGGAAGATTGTGAATTGAAATTATAACTGTGCTTTTGATGTGAAAGAAAGGATATATTCTAATGATTTGAAATTATAAGTGTGCTATTGTTTTGAAAGAAAGGATACACATATAATGATTTGAAATTATAAGTGTGCTATATGATTTGAAATAATAAGTGTGCTATTGATGTGAAAGAAAGGATACACATCTAATGATTTGAAATTATAAGTGTGTTATTGTTGTGAAAGAAAGGATATATTCTAAGGCCTCACAAACTCAATGTGATGATGATACACTAGTAACCATTAGTCAACCATCTGCATCTATATGCTTGCAGTAATTAGTATATATCTACAGTTATCAATCAGTTGAATCCATATATATATTTGTCCTGTTCTGTTTGACTGAGTTTGATCCTGATCTCTGAAGGATGTTAAACTGATTAAAAACAGTACATAAAAAAAAAACGTATTTTCAATGACTGCCCACGCCAGTACACCCCTCCTACACATAACTATTACATATGTGGTGTTCAGGTCTACTGGACCCAGTGTAATAATTGCAGGTTCTATGTACCTGTGTCCTCCTAACTGGGCTGCTGTTTGTGTGTGTCTGTGTGTAGGTGTCGGTGTGCGGACATTTTGTCTTTCTGCACCTGCTATTCCCACAAAAAAAGAAAATGATCATAAATGTGATCTCACAGGGGTAAATGGCAAATATGAGCCATAAATTATGTCTATATCGTTGGTAATTGAGCTAAAGTATTTTTACAAAAATTGTTATGGCTGTATACATTTAAAAGCCTAATAATGTGGTGGGTCCATCAGACCCGGGAACATTGGCTGAGGCCACATTTACACATAGCCGGGTATTTAGAGAAACAAATATTTCCCCCCCTCCGTTTTCAATAATAACATTGTGCACACAACATTGTTTTCAAAAAACTTTTACATCAACCCGCATAAATACGCTGTCGAGCGCCATAATAACTATACCAAACTTATGGGTGGCAGTGTAGGGAAAGGAATAAAGCCATGCTGGGCAATCAAAATCCTCAGAATCGACGCCAGCGACTAACACGAGACTTCCGGTTCCTTTCAAAACAGCAAACATGGCGCGAGGTAGCGAAGTAGAGTTACTCCTTCGTGTAGCGTTAATTTTGCACAGAAGAAAAAATTAGTAGCACCTTAACAGCATCCATGATAATCCTGATCAGTAGCCAAAGAAACTGTAAACATCAGGCGCTCACATGATGTTAAGGATTTTCTGGCGCATAATGTGACATTTAAGAAGCTAAAACGCCGTTTATCCCTGTTGACACGGCAGCACATAACCGGCGTTATCAGAAATCTCCACTTTGGCCGGAGGTTTTAGAAATAATCGTTTTCTGTGATAAAAACGGGGTTTTGGTGTAAACGAGAGGCCAAACCGCAGGAAAATATCTGCGTTTTCCCTTCGTGTAAACGGGGTCTGAGTAACAAACATATGAACACCTTACAAGGGTTAAGAACGTGTGTAGTGTGTCATGTGGTGTTTGTTAGTAACCTACAACCCTGTCCATTACGTTTTTGTTTCTGGAGAGATAGCTTTACATGACATGTCAATAATTAACAATCACCATGTGTCTGGGCATTTATGAGCCTGTTTATGGGCAGACCATGAATGGGTGTGTCTGGTCAAAGTTTGATGGTCTGGGTTTTAACACAGTGCACACAAACACGCAGGAAACAAGTCTCCTTGTCACATTGATCAACACACTCCACACACACACGCAGGAAACAAATCTCCCCGTCACATTGATCAAGTCTGCTGTATTTCTTCTGTGCCACTTTTTGTCTAGGCTGTATAACGGTCAAAAAGACTAGTTAAGTTAACCTAATCAAACTGGGTAGGTCATGTAGGTTAAAAATGCTGGGTAAGTTAACCTAATCAAACTGTGTAATTTATGAGACAATTTATTGTAGGTTAAAAATTCTGGGTAAGTTAACCTAATCAAACTGTAGGTCATGTAGGTTAAAAATGCTGGGTAAGTTAACCTAATCAAACTGTGCATTTATTTAGCTGGTGCTAATATGCTACCACATTTACATTCAGTCATTTAGCTGGTGCTAATATGATACCACATTTATTTAGCTGATGCTAATATGATACCACATTTATTTAGCTGGTGCAATATGCTACCACATTTACATTTAGTCATTTAGCTGATGCTAATACGATACCACATTTATTTAGCTGGTGCTAATATGCTACCACATTTACATTTAGTCATTTAGCTGATGCTAATATGCTACCACATTTACATGTGGTCGTTTAGCTGACATGTTTATGCAATGTGACTTACAAAACAAGGGAAACAATTATCGGAACTCCCCCTATTACCATCGGTCCCATATTTCCACCGTCTTGCGTGTATGTGTCACTTAATATCCATTTCTATACAAACCAAGACAGCGGACTCCTAAAGAAACGCAACCACCCACACCATAGGTGTATCTAAATTAGCTATGTACCAAAAATGACATTTTACCGTGACTCGAAGAGCTGTAAACAGTGTTGTAAGGCTGCATGTACACAACCGCTTGGAGCTCCAGTGGAATTTTAATTTCATTCTCGGTCTAACCGTTCATGTGCCGTTGAAACGGTGTAAATAGGCGATCCATCAGGCCAGCACTATCTCTTTAAATTTAAATTTGAATATTAAGAAAAGACATGACATGTTGCTAGAATGATGGGTGAAGTATAACTGATTAAATGGTTTATGCCATGTGACTTGCCGAAGTCTAACTCATGCCTTTTCCCATTTCCACGGAGACCACACGTGAAGTTCATGTCCAAAATAACGATGATTCAGCATTGTAGTGTTTATATATTAATTAATGAGTGTAACAACATGGATGATCCAAAAGAGCTGCAGCTGCACAGTACTGAATGAAATATGGAGCACATGAGATGGCATTTTTTTACTTTTTTACCAACCGACAGTATTCCGTGAAACATGGTCAACTGAGCTCCGTGTTAAAATTGGCCAAACAAATCATTTTTTTTTTAAATTTCTGAATCAAATATACGATCTTTTGAGAAATTATTTAAAATCAAATGAAGGATGTATTTTCTTTTTTTCTGTAACATTGCTTTACATGAGGCACTGGGCCACGGTTCTTTATTTGATGAGGCCCCAGAAGTTTATTTTAATGTGTTGGTTGTAGGATGTGTCATATAATATTTACAGTATTGAAACTGAATCATTATATTTCAACATATTTTATCGTTTTTCTCAGGAAATAAAATCACAGAGAACACTTGAGCGTCATCAACAAATCCACAATGGGGAACGTTCCATCAGAATGCAACATGGGCGACCGCCTGAGATGCTGCACGTGTGACACAGTCCTGCCCCCATGCACTTCCTTTGATGACTACTACAAAGAACGCATAGATGGTCGCGATTACTACGTCTTCAATAAAGGAGCATACTACAGACCAGTTGGCCAAGATAACGCTTATCAGTGCAAAGCCTGTGTTCCATTCAAAAGCATCAGAGACAATGACGAAAATGTAGTAGCCTAAGATATCCTACTGAATGATCTCCATAGAAGTTGGAGAAGTTGATGAATTTTGAATAAACGATTAAGATCTTATTTTGCCCTATGACAATTCCTAATCCCTGTGGACAATTCATTTCTTACACTGGACTATTTGAACTTTCTGACACTAAATAGGATTCATGCATTATCATACTGGGGTGCGTTTCCCAAAACCATAGTTGCTAACCTGCTAACCTTTGCAACCAACAAAGTTGCTTACTTAGTTAGCAACTACTGTTTTGGGAAACGCACACCTGGTTATGTAACCATCCTACCTCTGTGTACCCTCTTCAGGTGGCTTAAAACAGCATGTTCAACACGCTACACCTAAATAACCTATTCATTTATCATGTATACAGACCTTACTACCAGAGACTTTCTAATGTGGAGACACAGCACTCAAAAAATACTCCATAGAAATGCATGGGGCTAGTTTGTCACGCCAATATGGCCGTTGTCTACACATATCCCACCCCTTCCTTGGCAAAACGTCGACATGTGAATACATTGAGCCAATCATGTGGTGTGATGTGAATACATTGAGCCAATCATATGGTTTGTTGTGAAGACATCGTGCCAATCATGTGTTGTGATCTCGCCGCTGGAGCAAGATTGGTGTCGTGAAGCCTTGCGCACGCGCAGTTCGACCCAAAGACTGTGCCCGATGAGTGCCTATAAAACGTTGGTATATGGCCGCCCAGTGGAGGGACTTGTCTAAAAGGACTTTGTTACTACCCTGTTAGATGGGTCAGGCCCTTGAATCGTGGATCTGCTCGATGTATCTCCAATTCTTGGGAGTTTTTCCTCGCCCCTGTTACTCATGGGCTCTCTCTAAATGTTTAACACTCTGTAAAGCGCCATGAGACATGTGTAATGTTTTGGCGCTCTATAAGTGAAATTAAATTGAAATTGAAATCATTATTATCACGGTATGGAGTTTATGTCTTGGTTTTTGGAACTCTTAGTTTGTAGTTTGTGTTCTCTTGTTTACTTCCTCTTGTCTTTATTACTTCCTGTGTCCTCTTGTTCCATGTGTTCCTTTGATTGTTTTGCCATGTGTCTGTTGTGTCTGTTTGTCATCTCTTCGCCCCTCACCTGAGTTATGTTAAGTTACCTTTAGCCTAGTTGTATATTGTGTTCACCTGTGCCTTGCCCTGTCATCTGTGTTCTTTGATGATCTTGTTCCATGCACACCTGTTTCTCCTCGTTTGTGTTCCCTTATTAGTGTCCTGTGTATTTAAGATCCTGTGCTTGTCTCAGTACTTGTGTGGGATAATTTGTGTATGTCTCTCATTGAATGGTTAGTATACCTTACATGTATGTAGTGAAATCTGGTTACCATCCTCTGACCCCTATGTTGGAATGTTTTGACTAAGTAAAGTTAAGATAACCCCTATGTTATCGAACTGATGGTGACCCTCAGGATGAGGGGTTGTAAGGGACTGTTCGTTATTTATAAAAGGGGCCACCGGAGGGATTTTGAGTGCTTCAGTCAAAAGTTGCATGACCCTCCCTTGCCTGCAAGACGTTTTTCAATGATCCTCCGACAGGATTCCCTAAAATGACATGACCCTCCCCGGCCAACTGTCGATGTCTTCCGCTGGTGCTCTTTTGCGCATTGAAGCAAATTAACATGAGCTAACATTCTCATATCAACCTCTGCTTTCTGATCTTACACATCACACTCCACCAAGATGGTGGCCATTTCAGTAGATTTACTAACTGACATTGTTGTGGGAGCACAATAAGCATGGAAACTAAAGATGGTGGCCATTTCAGTAGATTTACTAACTGACATTGTTGTGGGAGCACAATAAGCATGGAAACTAAAGATGGTGGCCATTTCAGTAGATTTACTAACTGACGTTGTTGTGGGAGCACAATAAGCATGGAAACTAAAGATGGTGGCCATGTCAGTAGATTTACTAACTGACGTTGTTGTGGGAGCACAATAAGCATGGAAACTAAAGATGGTGGCCATGTCAGTAGATTTACTAACTGACGTTGTTGTGGGAGCACAATAAGCATGGAAACTAAAGATGGTGGCCATTTCAGTAGATTTACTAACTGACGTTGTTGTGGGAGCACAATAAGCATGGAAACTAAAGATGGTGGCCATTTCAGTAGATTTACTAACTGACGTTGTTGTGGGAGCACAATAAGCATGGACACTAAAGATGGTGGCCATTTCAGTAGATTTACTAACTGACGTTGTTGTGGGAGCACAATAAGCATGGAAACTAAAGATGGTGGCCATTTCAGTAGATTTACTAACTGACGTTGTTGTGGGAGCACAATAAGCATGGACACTAAAGATGGTGGCCATTTCAGTAGATTTACTAACTGACGTTGTTGTGGGAGCACAATAAGCATGGAAACTAAAGATGGTGGCCATGTCAGTAGATTTACTAACTGACATTGTTTTGGGAGCACAATAAGCATGGAAACTAAAGATGGTGGCCATGTCAGTAGATTTACTAACTGACGTTGTTGTGGGAGCACAATAAGCATGGAAACTAAAGATGGTGGCCATGTCAGTAGATTTACTAACTGACGTTGTTGTGGGAGCACAATAAGCATGGAAACTAAAGATGGTGGCCATTTCAGTAGATTTACTAACTGACGTTGTTGTGGGAGCACAATAAGCATGGAAACTAAAGATGGTGGCCATTTCAGTAGATTTACTAACTGACGTTGTTGTGGGAGCACAATAAGCATGGAAACTAAAGATGGTGGCCATTTCAGTAGATTTACTAACTGACGTTGTTGTGGGAGCACAATAAGCATGGACACTAAAGATGGTGGCCATTTCAGTAGATTTACTAACTGACGTTGTTGTGGGAGCACAATAAGCATGGAAACTAAAGATGGTGGCCATTTCAGTAGATTTACTAACTGACATTGTTGTGGAAGCACAATAAGCATGGACACTAAAGATGGTGGCCATTTCAGTAGATTTACTAACTGACGTTGTTGTGGGAGCACAATAAGCATGGAAACTAAAGATGGTGGCCATTTCAGTAGATTTACTCACTGACGTTGTTGTGGGAGCACAATAAGCATGGAAACTAAAGATGGTGGCCATTTCAGTAGATTTACTCACTGACGTTGTTGTGGGAGCACAATAAGCATGGACACTAAAGATGGTGGCCATGTCAGTAGATTTACTAACTGACGTTGTTGTGGGAGCACAATAAGCATGGACACTAAAGATGGTGGCCATTTCAGTAGATTTACTAACTGACATTGTTGTGGGAGCACAATAAGCATGGACACTAAAGATGGTGGCCATTTCATTGTTGTGGGAGCACAATAAGCATGGACACTAAAGATGGTGGCCATTTCATTGTTGTGGGAGCACAATAAGCATGGACACTAAAGATGGTGGCCATGTCAGTAGATTTACTAACTGACGTTGTTGTGGGAGCACAATAAGCATGGAAACTAAAGATGGTGGCCATGTCAGTAGATTTACTAACTGACATTGTTGTGGGAGCACAATAAGCATGGACACTAAAGATGGTGGCCATTTCAGTAGATTTACTAACTGACATTGTTGTGGGAGCACAATAAGCATGGAAACTAAAGATGGTGGCCATTTCAGTAGATTTACTAACTGACATTGTTGTGGGAGCACAATAAGCATGGAAACTAAAGATGGTGGCCATGTCAGTAGATTTACTAACTGACGTTGTTGTGGGAGCACAATAAGCATGGAAACTAAAGATGGTGGCCATGTCAGTAGATTTACTAACTGACGTTGTTGTGGGAGCACAATAAGCATGGACACTAAAGATGGTGGCCATGTCAGTAGATTTACTAACTGACGTTGTTGTGGGAGCACAATAAGCATGGAAACTAAAGATGGTGGCCATTTCAGTAGATTTACTAACTGACATTGTTGTGGGAGCACAATAAGCATGGACACTAAAGATGGTGGCCATTTCATTGTTGTGGGAGCACAATAAGCATGGACACTAAAGATGGTGGCCATTTCATTGTTGTGGGAGCACAATAAGCATGGACACTAAAGATGGTGGCCATTTCAGTAGATTTACTAACTGACGTTGTTGTGGGAGCACAATAAGCATGGAAACTAAAGATGGTGGCCATTTCAGTAGATTTACTAACTGACGTTGTTGTGGGAGCACAATAAGCATGGAAACTAAAGATGGTGGCCATTTCAGTAGATTTACTAACTGACGTTGTTGTGGGAGCACAATAAGCATGGAAACTAAAGATGGTGGCCATTTCAGTAGATTTACTAACTGACGTTGTTGTGGGAGCACAATAAGCATGGACACTAAAGATGGTGGCCATGTCAGTAGATTTACTAACTGACGTTGTTGTGGGAGCACAATAAGCATGGACACTAAAGATGGTGGCCATTTCAGTAGATTTACTAACTGACATTGTTGTGCACAATAAGCATGGAAACTAAAGATGGTGGCCATTTCAGTAGATTTACTAACTGACGTTGTTGTGGGAGCACAATAAGCATGGAAACTAAAGATGGTGGCCATTTCAGTAGATTTACTAACTGACGTTGTTGTGGGAGCACAATAAGCATGGACACTAAAGATGGTGGACATTTCAGTAGATTTACTAACTGACATTGTTGTGGGAGCACAATAAGCACGGAAACTAAAGATGGTGGCCATTTCAGTAGATTTACTAACTGACGTTGTTGTGGGAGCACAATAAGCATGGAAACTAAAGATGGTGGCCATTTCAGTAGATTTACTAACTGACGTTGTTGTGGGAGCACAATAAGCATGGAAACTAAAGATGGTGGCCATTTCAGTAGATTTACTAACTGACGTTGTTGTGGGAGCACAATAAGCATGGACACTAAAGATGGTGGCCATGTCAGTAGATTTACTAACTGACGTTGTTGTGGGAGCACAATAAGCATGGACACTAAAGATGGTGGCCATTTCAGTAGATTTACTAACTGACATTGTTGTGCACAATAAGCATGGAAACTAAAGATGGTGGCCATTTCAGTAGATTTACTAACTGACGTTGTTGTGGGAGCACAATAAGCATGGAAACTAAAGATGGTGGCCATTTCAGTAGATTTACTAACTGACGTTGTTGTGGGAGCACAATAAGCATGGACACTAAAGATGGTGGCCATGTCAGTAGATTTACTAACTGACGTTGTTGTGGGAGCACAATAAGCATGGAAACTAAAGATGGTGGCCATGTCAGTAGATTTACTAACTGACGTTGTTGTGCACAATAAGCATGGACACTAAAGATGGTGGCCATTTCAGTAGATTTACTAACTGACATTGTTGTGCACAATAAGCATGGAAACTAAAGATGGTGGCCATTTCAGTAGATTTACTAACTGACGTTGTTGTGGGAGCACAATAAGCATGGACACTAAAGATGGTGGCCATTTCAGTAGATTTACTAACTGACGTTGTTGTGGGAGCACAATAAGCATGGACACTAAAGATGGTGGACATTTCAGTAGATTTACTAACTGACATTGTTGTGGGAGCACAATAAGCACGGAAACTAAAGATGGTGGCCATTTCAGTAGATTTACTAACTGACGTTGTTGTGGGAGCACAATAAGCATGGAAACTAAAGATGGTGGCCATTTCGTTGTTGTGGGAGCACAATAAGCATGGAAACTAAAGATGGTGGCCATTTCGTTGTTGTGGGAGCACAATAAGCATGGAAACTAAATGCACACTTCCTGCATAACTGCATTAGCCGACTTGAAATAAGTTACTCCTCTAGTAAATAGTATTCACATGAAATAAAACATTGAGACCATTCAACAAAGCACACTGGGTATACCCATAGAGAGACTTTGGGATAGGGAACTCTCCGCATTCAATCAGGACCTAGACTGGGAGACAATTTGGCTCAATTTATCTCAGTGTCCCAAAAATGTAGCTCACCATTTGATCCACTACAAAGCTATACATAAAGCATATGCAACTCCACTCAGAAGATTTCAAATGAAACATGTTCCTAGCTCTACTTGCAACATTTGTAATGTCTTACCTGGCACATTTTTACATATGTTTTGGGAATGTCCCACAATTGCAGAGCTATGGATGTTTGTAGTGGAGGAAATGTCAAAGCTCCTGGATCTTAATATCCCCAGAACACCACACATTTGCCTTTTAAATGATGATTCGGACCTTGAATATTCTATAATCCAAAAGAAAATGCTGATGGCAGGTTTCCCAGCATCTAAAAAAGTTGTTTTACAATTATGGATCAACCCTCATATACCATTCAAACGTTTTTGGCTAAGTTATGTAGATGATATTGTCAATTTAGAATATCATACTGCTCGCGTAAACAAGGCCAAGGTATCCACCCTACAAAAATGGGAGGCATTAATTTGCAGGGTCAAAGACCTCATACCTCTTGTGTGATGAGTTGCTTCATTGTATAAAATACATGTTGCTGTTGGGTGCTCTTTCTTTTCTCTTTCTCTGTAAATATCTGTTTTTGTCATTTTGCATTTTTAATCTCTTCTTTTTAACACAATTAGGTGTATGCTTTTATATATCATGTATCATTTTATTATTTCATGTAACCGTATTGTCCCCCGCTGTCTTGCCGTTTTAATATTTTCCTGTAGAATATCCCATAATACTCTCATAACATTAGTCCTGCCATCTAGCCTGACTCTGTGTTGTCCTGTTGTTACCCCCTTGCCCTTCCAGCGAAACAGATGTCTTCAAATCATCATTTTGCTTGCTTGAATGCGAACTTAGAGTGATGTTAACCTTTTAACCACATTTTTGTTTGCGCAGGAGAGAGAATGACAGCGATTTACAAATTGCACTTGTTGCTGGTTACCAATAAACTATATATTTTTTGCAAACAACAAAAACAGAAAGGGTGGAGACAGCAAAGCTAGAGATGGGCAGGAACGAGGGCAATTGGTAGAAATGCTTGTCAAAACGTTAGGAGCTGGATGTGTGGATGAATGAAGCACAAGTATACAGTACTTTACTATGTTAAGCATGCACACTGTTTAAAGTTAGGCTACACGGTAAACTAAAAGTAAACCAAAGGTAAATTTAGCCTTTTTAGGGCTGTATAAAGTTGACCAAATGAATATAGGCTATAGGCATGAATAAAGTAGGCTACTTTGTTCCTCCAACCCTTCCAATGTTAAAGGGGACGAATGTTGACATTTTCCCGTATGAGAAACCGGGGAAATCTCCCTTAGGCTATTTTCAATGTTCAATGTTGACAGCTATGGAACGAGAACGTTATATGGCGACAGAAATCAACAATCAAACAAGCCACTTTGATTTTTTGCTGTTTTCATGAATACAAAAGTTGGGTGAACCTCCCTCCTAGACAAAAAAAGTTGGGTGACCCTCCCCTCAACAAAGAATAAAAAGACATGACCCTCCTCTATTTTCCGGTGGCCCCTTCAATAAATAACGAACAGTCCCTTAACATTTCTTATCTCTGTTAAAAAAACCCCGATGGTAGGCCCCAGCAGTGGCGCGACTGGCTGGGGCACCTGCACCGTACGCCGGCGACCCGGGTTCGATTCCCGCCCCGTGGTCCTTTCCGGATCCCACCCCAACTCTCTCTCCCACTCACTTCCTGTCAATCTCCACTCTCCTATCTAATTAAAGGCATAAAAAGCCCAAAAAATATACTTTTTTTCCGTGGGTGTGTGTTAAGGGTATAAGAGTCGGCTTCACCCACAGATGGGTGGGCTTGTTACTTTGACATGTCATGTGGGTAACATGCTCCCGGCGTCGTGAATAAAGCTGCTGTCTCACACCAGTTGTCTTGGAGTAATTATGACCACACTTGCGTCGTCATTGTGTGTGTGTGCAACAGTGTTGGGGAGTAACGGAATACATGTACCGGCGTTACGTATTCAGAATACAAATTATGAGAAACTGTATTCCGATACAGTTACAAGTTAAATAGTTGGTATTTAGAATACAGTTACTGTACATTGTTGAAATCAATGGATTACATGACAATACTTCTCTGTTTCACAAGTTTATTCACTCCATTACCCAGAAGCTCCTGAAAGCTATCTATGATGCAATTGTTTCCATGTTTAAATCCAAGCCCCGCCGTCTTCCACTAGCCTCACATTAGGCCTACACCCGTCAAAACGCAGCCAGCGCGCATTATGGACGCGTCATGGGAGACCCTGAAATGACTATTTGCACAGCAAATTAGGAGTAAAGTAAGTGGAGGTAATTCCTGTTCCTCACTGATCGTGGTTCCTGATGTCTGTTCAAAGGATATTTTCCTTTGAACAGACATCAGGAACCACGGATAAGGATATTAATAGGCTACTTCGGCCAATCGGTTACACAGTTTGCTAATCAATAAACAAAGCAGTTCACGTGTTGATTTAGACCTAGGCCTACAATAAAACCCATCTCTAAAATAGGCACTGCATTTGCACTGCACTGCAAGTTTTTTATTCTAACTTAGCTTTATGGCTTATTTCTTTTTCTAATTAGATCTACATTTATGTTTTAAAATGAATTATGAACTCTGAAGAATTATTCTTGCGAGTAGCATATTTTACCGTGTGGTTTTTGATTGTCATTACACGATCATGTTCATTTTGAGAGCACTGATATACAGTAGCCCATAGTGTTTACATTTGCAGGTCATTTGCGTTCCACCGGTCATATGCGCCCCTCACTTGTAGCCTGCTGGGTTGATGCCACCGAAAAATCTCACAGGCACACCTTAATTATAATTTCTGGCTACGCCCTTAAAGTAGCCTTTTTTTTTTAATTAGCCTAGTCGCCTGCTGTAGTTTTAGTGGTCACCTTGCTATTTTATAGTTGTATCAGGTAGCTTAGTTGACTTTACATTCTCCTATGTGGGCCTAATACTTCAGCCATTTGGAACAGAAGAACACACCAGAATAGGCCTGTTTAGTAAGCAGGATTTGATGACCGCATTCCTACACTTATAAAATGCAATTCAATGCGGAAGTAATCCAAGTATTCAGAATACATTACTCAGATTGAGTAACGTAACGGAATACGTTACAAAATACATTTTTGGGCATGTATTCTGTATTCTGTAACGGAATACGTTTTGAAAGTAACCTTCCCAACACTGTGTGTGTGTGTGTGTGTGTGTGTGTGTGTGTGTATGCCTGCCTGCCCATACAGAAAAATCTAGGGAGAAAATATATTCACATATATGCAGCTACATCCAGCTTATATTTAAATAGATGGCTAATATATATTTAATACATATTGTAGCAATCTCACCCTCAGACAAGATTCACCTTTGGCCAGGATGGCCATTTATTGGAACAGGAAGACTCAAACACAATCAGACATACTAGGATAACTACATAGGGCAACACAGGGGTAGTCTCAGCCGCACGTGTAACACACAATAAGGGTTTACCACACACATCAACACGAGGATAAACACATGAGGTACAACCAAAGAGACTAACACGCTAACAAATACACAACATGCTAAACGTAACTACAACTATTATAACCGACATTACACATTCTAGCATTCACTCACACTGCATTCTGGGAGACACTCATTCAACGTTAGACATGAACATCCACCGACGCTACAATATATAGTACAAGAATGTATATATGCAAGTATATGTGGGACCCAGTAATGTAACATATATGTGGATATCGTACATGAACATATATGGTGAATATATTCAATTAACTTATTTGCACACAGGCAGTGATGGGTGGGATTTACAAAAAAGCTGCTACCTTCAACTTCAAAATACGTCACTACCAACGTCCTCTAAGGTCGTTGGAATAACGGTTAAAATGTTTGCAGCTTTTTCACTACATAAGCATAACTAACAATGACCTGAGGGCAAAAATATGGGTTTAAATGTGCTGAGGATGTGCTTTCTTTGGAGCCTGTGGTATGGGCCTCAATCAAACACTACGCACATGTGATGGAAAACAGTCTTGGCATCCTCAAAAATGGTTGTGTTCAACATGAGGCCAAAGCAAAACATTCCAAATTGGACCAGGCCTTTGTCCTCACATTTGCGAGTCAGGGCCTGGCCAAATGCTTTCATGGCATGTGCACAACAAATGTGCATAATAGTGAAATCGGTAGAGACTTCACCACCTGGAAAGCTCTGTTGAGATACACATTGATGTTCTCTTTGTTGAAGGCTGACAGCACGCTTTGGATGAGAGCCCAACTTTGTGTATTCTTATTCTTGTACATTTTGACACAGTGAATTTTCCCAGCCAGAAAGATATAGTGGGGATGTCGTGATCGTTGCTTATCATTTCAGCCGCTGGTAATGGGGGTGCATACTTGCCCATTCCTGGCAGGGTTAAGCTGTAGTACAGCATCCTCTTCTTTTGACCAGGAATGGCAGCCACAACACCTCCTGTGGCATCCAAATAGAGAGATACCTTCTTTTTTTGCCGAAGGTGTGCCACCAATATTTGGATACCTTCCTCTGTATAGAGGTGGACAGAACAAGGGTCCACCTGCAGGCTCTGGATGTACCCAGGCCAGTTGTTGAACTCGTCATGACATTCCCTCAGTATCTGTTGCGTTAGCATTAACTCCAGCATACTGTTGTCATGCAGCCTGGTGCTTTTACTAATTTCCGCTGAAATTGCCTTTATCACATTTCTCGTCAGACTTGCTGACAAATTCCCAGCTGCTAGCTGTCCCTCAGGGGTTTTAGCCAAACGTGAATAGTAGGCATTTGATACCCCATTTGATTTAATTTCCTTGGCTATCTTGCCTCTCCTACCAAAGCTGGCTCTTCTAAATTTGGTCTCCCCCTTCTTGTGTAAGATAGATCCTGTCCTTACCACATGTACAGGGATCTTTTTTTGCTCAGCTGTGGGCTTATCCTTAATAGTAAAGGTATAGTTGGCCCTGCACGTGGATAATGTGCATACAGCCCTCGCATGGAAATATGGTGCTGTTCTTTTATGACTGGCTACCTTCCTGACCCATTGATATTTGAATGCAATGGGGCAGCATGGGTTGATATCCTTGAACACAGAGTAAAAGACATTTGTCCAAGACTTCCTCAGAACAGTACCGTCATCCACAGGGGAAATTTGTTTCCATTGTTTTGAACTAATTTTAATTATGAATTGCTTTGGGACTGCCATAGTTTTCCTCCATTCTCTTTTCATTTTTTTTTAACTGTGGGCTCTGGACTGTGTTTGTCATTTCCCAACTTTTCAGGACTTAGGCAGACATCATCATCATCATCATCATCATTATCGGGCATTACGACGTCAGAAACATTATGGACCAATTTTTGTAGTTCTCTGCGGTTGCTGTGCCAAATCACTGACAACCATTTTCTATTTTTAATATCATCATTTTCGAAAAGTGATTGGGAAATTTTCGTCCATATATCCGAATTGAAAGGGATTTTTTTGGGAATGTTCCTAACTTCCTTCCTAAACTTCCTAAATTCCTTTGCAACATTTTCAATTCCACCAGCTTCACTCCACATCTGTGATCTTTGATGGGTATTCTCTCTTTTCTCCGTGGCCCCATTGCTGAGAAATGGAAAGAATGGACCTATCAGTCTCAACCTCTATCTTATCTGACTCCCCTGCACTTATAGAACTCCCATGGCCGCTACCCTGCATATCCAGTAAGTCAAACTTGCCATAACTCCCACTACTGTACACTGAACTATCCCCTCCCCCACCACTGTACACTGAACTACCCCCCAACCACAATTGCAACATTCATCTTTTTTTCCCACAGCTTGTCTAGTGTAAGCTATCTACTTTGCCATGCTTGCTAGTTGCTATACTTGCAAGTTTAAAACACAAGACAAAACAAACTATTTGACAGATCATACAACCAATTATGAATTCAATATCCTTCACAAAAATACTAACCTAAACGTCAATTTCACTTAAATTCTTTCCTCCAATATTAGATTTGTCTCACAGTATCATATCACAAAACACTAGGGCATCTACTTTAAAATGGGAACAAAATTCTGTCATAACTACAATTTTAAAGCCATATTTCTCCATATTAATAAATAAAACGGTTGATAGTGCATGACACATAACAAATCATTGAATTTACCTTACTGAGCTGAATCTTTTCAAGGCATCTGCATGAAGTTTGACCAGTAAACTGTACAAGCCTCCTCATTGGAATTCACCTTACCTAAGAATGAACCCTTCCTCCTCTCTTAATAGTTGGTCCCTGTTACAGTTAGGTTGAGGGAATAATTCACATACTGACAAAAGGCTGCATGAGTACCAGCTGACTGCTATCGTATTTACTGGATACCAGTCTGAGGTTGACATATAGGTTGAATTCAAATGTTCACATGCTTTCTAGGGTCAAATCTTAGACTTTGACAAAACTAATCACACGTTTTCATGCATTTCATGTTTTAACATGTCTGATACTTTTCACAACTGTAATTATGAGTTTGCTTTCTCAATACCAAACTAAAGTTGATAATAAACTGAAATGAAATGTTCATATCCGTTGTTGGGTCACAAGGACAAGGCCAGACCCATATGTTTCAAGATTCAAGACTTTTAAGTAGCCTGCCTTGATGAACTGTGGTGGCCAACTATGATAAACCATGATAGCCTATGATGGCCTTCAATTTGTGATAGCCTATTGAACCTAATACACACAGCAAATGCCAGAGTGTTATTTTCCTAGAGTGTTATTTTCCCAGAGTGTTATTTTCCCAGAGTTTGAGGTTATAGAGTATATATATGGACCCTTTCAACAATAAAAACAAAAACAATGCTTGAACGTTCTATTTGGTTCCCAATCTACTTTCTCTGCATTAAGATAACATATGGAATGTTAAAACGGAAGCCTTGCATAAGTATAAGTATATATACTTTTTTGATCCCGTGAGGGAAATTTGGTCTCTGCATTTAACCCAATCGTTGAATTAGTGAAACACACACAGCACACAGTGAACACACAGTGAGGTGAAGCACACACTAATCCCGGCGCAGTGAGCTGCCTGCTTCAACGGCGGCGCTCGGGGAGCAGTGAGTTTTATTTGTCATTGAACAGTTGCTTGTACAACAACATTTTGCCAGCAAGGATTATCAAGTCATAAATAGGACATCATAAATAGTAAATAATAATAATAATAATAATAATAATAATAAAAGGATAGAGTCTATAGTGGCAGCATGACGTGAACCTGTGTCACCCACCCACACACACACTGCAGTAACCTCTCACACCCACACATACACTCACACACACACACTGCAGTAACCTCTCACACCCACACATACACTCACACACACACACACACACGCATGCACACAGCAGAAAGACTGTAAGAAGCAGTGTCAGTGGTGTGGTGCATTTAGAGTTCTGACTGCGCAAGGGTAGAAGCTGTTTTTCAGTCTATTTGTTTTGCCTCTGAGGGATCTGAACCTTTTCCCTGAAGCATGGATCAATAAAGTATCTATCTATCTATCTAAAGAAGTGATGGTTGGGGTGATGGTGGATTATGGATAATAATGAGTGTATTTAGTCAATACCAGTCTGACGTTGACATATGAGTTGAATTGAAATGTTCACATCCTTTCTAGGGTCACCAGCACTAGGCCAGATAATAATCGCTTTTTGCATGCAGTTCACGTTTTCACAAATGGCTGATACCTTTCACAGTTGCAATTAAGAGTGTATTTAGTTGTAATTATGAGTGTTTTTAGTCAATACAAGGCTGAGGTTGACATATAAGTTGAATTGAAATGTGCATCTGCTTTTTAGGGTCACCAGCACTAGGCCAGACCTTAGATGTTGACAGAAATAATCGCTTTTTGCATGGAATTCACATTTTCACAAATGGCTGATACATTTCACAGTTGCAATTATGAGTGTTTTCAGTTATTACAAGTCTGAGGTTGACATGTAAGTTGAATTGAAATGTTCATCTGCTTTCTAGGGCCACCAGCACTAGGCCAGACCTTAGATGTTGACAGAAATAATCGCTTTTTCTATGCAAATTTTGTTTTCAGAAATGTCTAATACCTTTCACAGTTGTAATTATGAGTGCATTTAGTCAATACAAGTCTGATGATTACATGTAATTTGAATTGAAATGTTCATACACTTTCTAGGATCACCAGGACTATGCCAGACCTGGGACGTTGACTGAAATAATCGCTTTTTCAAAGCGATTCATGTTTTCACAAATGGCTAATACCTTTCACAGTTGTAATTATGAGTATTTTTATTGCATACCAGTCTGAAGTTGGCATATGAGTTGAATTGAAATGTTCACATCCTTTCTAGGGTCACCAGCACTAGGCCAGATAATCGCTTTTTGCATGCAGTTCATGTTTTCACAAATGGCTGATACCTTTCACAGTTGTGATGAGTTTATTCTATCAGTACCAGTCTGATGTTGACATAAATCCTGAATGTTTTTTTTCATGCAACTATTCCACAAATTTCTGAGAAGTTCATTATGTTACATTAGTATTGTAGTATTATCTACAATGCATCTGATTAATGTTATATTAATTTTACAATTGTAGTATGCTTTTCCAAAAGTTTTCCAACCTGGTTTATTTTATATTTTCCTCTGTTTATTTTATCAGTTACCATGTGCTGCGTCGTGACTTTTATTTTGAAAAGCTGCCCGACGAAAAGGCAGAAAGCATGGGAAGAGAGACGTGGTTGTGCCTTGGGATGCATGAATATGATCTTAATTGCAACAATTTTGCCTTTTATTGCATTTAATTACAGTTAATATATTTTCACACCTAAATACAAATATGAACATCACACTTTGTGAGTAGTTTGTTCAGCGTTGATCGAGATAGAGACCTAACGATGTTTTGAATTTCTGGCGAATATCTAATTTCAAGCTAACTTAACCGCGGTTACTCAGAGATGAAAAGAAGAGATAGGATGCGAACTCCGGCCGAGCGCGCAGTGCACCAACGCGCTGCCGTTAAGCCACGAGACAGTTGATAACCTATGGGATACCCAGATATTTGTCCAGGCTATATATTTTTTCCAACACATAGATATTTAACACAACTAATGACTCATATTGGTCTGCTTAAGTTAACTGTTTTATATGCTTGCAATAGGTTTAGGTTTTGGCTGATGGCAATGACAATACCAGCATTAATCACTCGGTTTAGATTAGAAACATGTCGACATAGGCCGTGACAGAACATTTCTAGGGGGTGGGGTATTACACGTTGTCACTGTTTCCACCAATGATATGTATCGCTGCATCAACAACATTGTTGGAACTATGGTGTTCGAACGTCGGAGGTAGCGAATTGCGACACAGGTACGATGCTTTCTGGAAACAGGTGTAACAGTGTCGTTGTTTGGTCGCAAGTTGCGTCGTACCATGGTGGTTGAGCAACGTCGTTGCTAACTTTTCAAGAAACGACCCCCTGGATGGGACAACATCTTGCTAGAAACAAACGTTATGTGGTGGAGGGGAGGAAGGCTTTGTCCGGTTTTCGAGGCCATGGTGGTCAAAATTGCTGGTAAGTAGATCTTCATTGTATGCTGAATTGCTTTCATATAACATGTGCAGAAGTTAATGTCCGAATTAACAATGGTATTATTGATGGAAGCTGGAAGCTAACCTTTGCTACTTTCTGTAACATTAACGTTAGCATAAATTAGCCAGCGCTAGCTTTATTTTTTTACACCTGAAAGGGGATTAAAAAATAAATTCACTGAGAAACGTTTGGACAATTAATGAAAACGACTTGTAATGACAGTGAAATACCAATTTAACCTGTCTCCCGGCCATATTTGGTAGTATATTTGCCTCTGGCATGTAGATTGATGGGCATAGATAGAAGCTAACTTATGATTCGTCATGCAAGACAGAAAATGTAACGGTTAGCATTACTAGCCTAAGGTGTAGACATTCTATGCACTGTGGTTTAGCTAGCTAGCTGCTATTGTTGCATCATGGACAACACTTAGAGCTAACATTAGCTTTTAAAAATATCTTTTTTTAGATAGGATGTAATGTGGTATGTGCTGGAGAGTATTAGAGTGGACGTGTAGAAATTGAAGACACAAGTACTGTGCTTAATTTAATGGAAATGGTATTGCGAGTAATGTGTTTTGTTTTTGTGCACTTTCAAACTACTTTGTCAGACATTCTTCCAAAACCATTCATACCCATGCTAAATTATGGAAATGTAAAAGTTGAATTGTATTGAAAAGGACCATGTATGGTCATGTAGTATATTTGAGCACTGAAACCCCTTTTTTTACATTTTAGAGAGGGAGGCAACACTCGAAAGCTACATCAAGGACACCGGAGGAAGGACCAGAAGACCTGAGACCAAGACGACCCAAGCCCAACCCGTAGTATGCTTCACTGACAAATGTTGATGTTGATGCTTCATCATCACATAGACCAAAGGTAATCAAAAATTAATGTTTACTTATGAATATAACTTTTTTGTTAAAGGTCTATTTTCGAATGCAGAACATAACCTTTTGTTTCTGAGAATTTATACATTTGTTTGAGTAGTTTTGATCTTTTGAAAGACAAGAAATTAGCTTCAAGCTACTGGGGACACAAAGTGAACTGAAATACCTTTCCAACCATATCGTTCTATGATGGATGGTACAGCTTCCCTACAGTCTCAGATAGCAGTCTCAGATGGGAGACACTTCATGAGTGGGAATATCCCAGGACATTACATATTACGCGAGTATACCCTTTACCAACGCCACTCTCATTCATGCTGTATATTCTGTTCACTTGCAGGTTTCAGAGAAGGCTGGTAGAGCTCTCTATGAGTGTGAGCTGTGGGAGATAACCCAGAACTGACAACCACCTAAAGAAGAGGTGGCGATAATGGCTCTCCAAGAGGAGGTTGTGAGTCTGAAGGCTTTTATTCAACAAGGTTTGTAGAGTGTTTTCATACAGATGTGAACTTTTACATTAAAATGTACATGTTTAACTTTAATGAAATAGCAGCTTCTTGGTTGTACAAGTTTAGTAAAAATTTGAGGATGAAACTAACTTTTCCTTTCAGTGTGTATCTGTGTGCTTCTCTCTTCTGTGTATATGATATATTAGTTGTGTTGTCTCATTTAAAAGTGTTAGGATGTCTGTGTGGACTGCTTCACATTTTCGCCTCACCATCATAGATCTTTTCTGTGTTAGTAAACTGTAACTATTTGAGGTCCTAATTGATTGTGCTATTTTTTAGGAGGCACTTAGAGGGAATGCCTGGACCCTGAGAGGACTAGGACGATAATAGGTGAGTTTATTTTATTTGTATGTCTTTCTCTCCAACTCACTTTGTATTTATCTCCAATTATCGTGATAACACAACAGTGTTTCTGCACTTTAGCATCTGTATTTGTGTCACTAATATTTTGCATGTTCTATTTGTATATGTTCTGTCTTATTCAGAGGCCACCCTGAAGCAGTTCCCAGGCCAGACACTCACTCCAGATTGCTGGGCCAGGCAATAAATGACAAAGTGACAGAACTGAGGTTCCATAACAAAAACAAAGATTTTAAATAAAATAGAATAAAAGATAACAGAAGTGTTGTGTGTTTCTTCCTCTTTATACTGATACTATGGTTGATTTTAAGTAAACAAAATAGTGAAATATGTATTGATCAATGCGGAAAATATCAAACCATAGTAGAATATGAACTATAATAGAGAAATATATGTCTAAAATATATAGATCATGTGATCAGAATCTTCATCAAGGGTCATGTGATCATGCTTCTTAGTGTCATATATTTAAATATATTTAATTATATGCATAAAATATAAGAAAGTGGCCAATATTGAATATTTACTTATATTTTGAAATATATTGATACACACATGGAAATATATGTATTTAACATAGATGTAAATATATTTATTTAACATAGATGTGCTTATACTGGAATATGTTCAAGCTGCATATATGTGAATATATTATTTTTCTGTATGGGGCCCTCTAATCGGACGGGCAAGACTGACAAGTAGACGGGCCTAGGCCCGTCCGTGGCTACTCTGCTTTCTCTTCGATCTCTACAAATTAAGCTACAGTTAATTCCTTAGCCGTTTGAATAAATGTGTGTTTGTGATTGACAACGCGACAGACAACGTTGTGATAAATAGGGTATAATACTAACTTTGTTCAAAATTGATACTGTGATACTCCGGACACTCTTGTCACATTCGAGGGAAACTTACCGTACTTTATTGAAGCCAAGTAAACTCTGTATAACAAAGCGAGTTGCTGTTTTAGCCACAACTCACGCGTGCAACAAGGCATTCACAACCAACTCTCTCGAACCCACACCACACACGCACCGGCGCACACACACCAACACCCACACGCACGCACACACCCGTAAACTCCATCCCCCAATTCCCCTAAAAGGCACACAACAATTTAAGAACTGAACAGGTAACAGAACACAATTATCACACACAACTCGCAGGTTATCACAATACATTCATTCTTTTTCGCCATAGACTAGCGTTCAAAATTTGTTGAAAGATAGGTCCCATGGAGGCAAATGGAAGTGGCGTCACTGGGACACTCAATTGAACTTAGTTTTGGTGGATGATGGACAGATGTCAGTGCCCTAGCCTAATTTACCCTCGGAAATAATTCGACATTGTCTTTATACAATATATTTAACTGGTCTAGACATGGTGTGGTCTATTGGGTTTCTCGTAATTTCAACATAAGCTACATACAGCTTTAAAGAACAAATATTGATAACGTTTTAGGATCAGCGCCATAGGATTCCCACGGTAGCCAGCGTCTGTGACGACACCTGATAGAGTCATAGAACGTACTTCTACATATCCAACATATTTTCCAGCCAGTAATCCATCTTGCGCGTAGCGCTCTAGAATCTTTGGTTTGAACTAGCCAACTAGCTCCGCTGGTGGGAAACGCATTGGACTCATAGCGCTGCCGCTGTCCTATTGCGTGCAGAGGGAATTTGAAAGACAACTGATTATCCCGCCCCTCGGACTGAGCACTGCGAACGGTGAGTGCCCAGACCCTACATTTTAATGTGGGTCTGGCTCGTCAGGCTACATCTCTGGCACTTTTCACATTGGATCTGCACAAATATCAGAAGTAGATACATGTTGGTCTGTATTATGATGGTCTAATGAGGCACATAGCATATTCCTATCACAGCGTCAAGTGTATTCCTGTTGTGCACTCGAGTTTCTCACCATGGCAACACTGTCAACAAGGAGGCAGACATCCCCAGTCGCACAACGCACAATTGCACTACCCTATCCCACAAATACCCTATCACCCAAATAATATTGCTTGAATGAATTTGCAGTGACAGAGGAACTTCCAGCCCTCAGTGGAAGCAGAAATCCTCCTTGGACTCTGAAAATCATTTCACCAAAGGTTAAGCTACTCATTTGTTGGGCACAAATATTGTGTGTAAATGAAAAAAAATCGTTGATTTTAATCAATTATTCTTTTGTAATTCATTTACAGTAGTGGTGTTATGAAATTGCTAAAGTAAAGGCTTGACATTACCAGATGCAAGAATCATCTCGTCAGCCATCTGTCTTCTCAGCCGTGCAATGTTGTCCCGATCTGGATCGATGTGAAATTCCTCTGGGATTGCTGGAAAACTTTCAATAGTTTGTCTTGCAGTCTTAACCAAAAGGACAACACATTTAGTGAATTATCTTACTGCCTGTACCAAAGACTTAAAGGTAAAGACAGTTATGTTGATCAAAACTTATCATCTAGGTCATCTGGAAAATGTTATTATGTTATTATGCATAACATTTGAGTTTGAGATTATTTGCATCACCTCTATGACAAAGACCCCACAGCTAGTTCCATCTTCCTGCGTCGTGTGAGGGATGGTGGCAGGTTCCCATTTGAAGTTTAACCAATCCCTCCGGCCTAGTAGGTTAAACCTGGCCCTGTAATATTTGCTGGAAAAAACAATAGCGTTGTTCCTGTCATTATTAGTCATTATTTACAGCAAAGGTAGGCGCACATACACTGCTTCCTGACTGCCAATTCTGTTTATTGTCAGTTTGTAAAGATTAGGTGAAGTAAGAAATAATGTTAGGAATCTCTGGTCAATGTGATTGATTAAGCTGCACAATGATTTCAAAGTGAGCAATATGTCTACGGCCGTCACTATGCTGGGATGAAAAAACTTCCCAATCGTGAATGACCAGACTCTATTCACTCCTGAATGAGTTTGCTTTTCCAAGCTAATGTGTTTGCGCTTACTATCTGAATTTAATATATTAAACAAATGCCAACCCCCCCTATGAGGGCAAAGATAAGTTATTTGTGATATGAACTAGTAATTGGCTAATTATGCAAGTGTTGATTATTGAAATAAGTCAAACTAAAAACATGTAAATGTAAAGCAAGTTTTACTGGAAGCGAGAGGTAACACTGACTCCGCTGGTTCTACGGACCGTAGAATATACCTGCCCTGTCACTCGAGGACAGCAGAGCGGGTCACCCGACACCCCAATTATTCTGAGAGGAAGCATTTTCCAATTAGAAGAGAGACTGCGAGCAGAAAGGGCTTCCCCAGGTGGAAGATTGGCAGGGTGGGCTTATGTTAGCCATATCTCCCCTCGACCCCAAAACCAGACCCACATCCCTTTCCTAGGGTGGGAGGTGGTCACTAGGCAACCAGACCCACATCCCTTTCCTAGGGTGTGAGGAGGTCACTAGGCAACCAGACTCACATCCCTTTCCTAGGGTGGGAGGAGGTCACTAGGCAACCAGACCCACATCGCTTTCCTAGGGTGGGAGGTGGTCACTAGGCAACCAGACCCACATCCCTTTCCTAGGGTGGGTGGAGGACACTAGGGATCCAGCTGGACCCATCACATGCTCCAGAGTTCACGCTTCAGGTGCCCATGCTCGTCACAGGGGAGACAGGAGCAGCACCAGAGCCAATCATTGATCACAATGTAACTGAACTGGTACTGAAGAATGGAATAGAGTGTCCACATGAAGCTATAACACAGGCAGGGAGCACAGCTTTCTCATTTGACTGGAAGAAGACTGAACTGATCAATAACACAGGCTGGGAGCACAGCGACCATAAGAAGACTGAAATGATCAATAACACAGGCAGGGAGCACAGCTTTCTCATTTGACTGGAAGAAGACTGAACTGATCAATAACACAGGCTGGGAGCACAGCGACCATAAGAAGACTGAAATGATCAATAACACAGGCTGGGAGCACAGCTTTCTCTTTTGACTGGAAGAAGACTGAAATGTTCAAAATAATTCAACACAGTGACCCTGAGGGCAGTGAGGACCTAGTGAGAGTGGGCAGGCAGAAGGAAGTGATCCCAGCTGGTCAGAAGGTGGTGAGAACTGTGAAATGTGCTGTGAGAACAGGTTCTCTACCGTCCAGCCAAGAAGCCCTTTTTCTACCTGATGAACATGACGACCCCTGGCCAGATGGCCTGAGTATGTCAGAGAGCATGATGAACATGATGAACATGATGCCCCCTGGCCAGATGGCCTGAGTATGAGAGCATGATGAACATGATGCCCCCTGGCCAGATGGCCTGAGTATGTCAGAGAGCATGATGAACATGATGCCCCCTGGCCAGATGGCCTGAGTATGTCAGAGAACATGATGAACATGATGCCCCCTGGCCAGATGGCCTGAGTATGTCAGAGAGCATGATGAACATGATGCCCCATGGCCAGATGGCCTGAGTATGAGAGCATGATGAACATGACGCCCCCTGGCCAGATGGCCTGAGTATGTCAGAGAGCATGATGAACATCATGCCCCCTGGCCAGATGGCCTGAGTATGTCAGAGAGCATGATGAACATGATGAACATAATGCCCCCTGGCCAGATGGCCTGAGTATGTCAGAGAGCATGATGAACATGATGAACATGACGCCCCCTGGCCAGATGGCCTGAGTATGTCAGAGAGCATGATGAACATGATGAACATGACGAACATGACACCCCCTGGCCAGATGGCCTGAGTATGTCAGAGAGCATGATGAGCATGACGAACATGACGCCCCCTGGCCAGATGGCCTGAGTATGTCAGAGAGCATGATGAACATGACGCCCCCTGGCCAGATGGCCTGAGTATGAGAGCATGATGAACATGATGAACATGACGAACATGACGCCCCCTGGCCAGATGGCCTGAGTATGTCAGAGAGCATGATGAACATGACGACCCCTGGCCAGATGGCCTGAGTATGTCAGAGAGCATGATGACTCTTAGCAAAGGGGCATATTCTGGTATAGCACTGCCCATCACCAATAACACCTGTCATGATGTCATCATGAGCTCACGCACAGTGACCATTTTACACGATTCGCTCAGGCGTCTGCGTGTACAAACAACAGTGCTCGAACGGCAGCTGAGAAGATAATGTGACTCTGTCCTCAAGTTCGGCTTCCCCACTAAATGACACCAGGATCAGGGTAGAGAGTTTGTGTGCAAACAGGGGATGGAGGTGCAGAGCTGCATTAGGCCGATCATATGAGCTGTGTGTCCAAGGCTGCATTAGGCCGATCATATGAGCTGTGTGTCCAAGGTGCAGAGCTGCATTAGGCCGATCATATGAGCTGTGTCCAAGGTGCAGAGCTGCATTAGGCCGATCATATGAGCTGTGTGTCCAAGGTGCAGAGCTGCATTAGGCCGATCATATGAGCTGTGTCCAAGGTGCAGAGCTGCATTAGGCCGATCATATGAGCTGTGTCCAAGGTGCAGAGCTGCATTAGGCCGATCATATGAGCTGTGTCCAAGGTGCAGAGCTGCATTAGGCCGATCATATGAGCTGTGTGTCCAAGGTGCAGAGCTGCATTAGGCCGATCATGCCATGTAGCCCAGTGATACAGACATGTGTCTCACCAAGTCTTCTCCAAATGAGGCTGTTGTTGGTTAAAAGTTTAATGGGCATAAGACATGACTTGTAACAGAGGTAGGCTTAAATATCGCAGCAAATAGCCTATAGTGATGACACCGCTTTTAAACACTTATTTCTCTCTCGCTGGAGTGAATGCAGAACACAGGCTGTTGCACAATCAAATGAATGAGGGAGATGATCAGTAGGCCATAGTTCGAATTACAGGGGGTACTGGGGGGTACTATACCCCCCAATGAAGACCCAGTACCCCCCAAAGAGACAGAAATATCAGTTTTGGGGGGGGTCAGATAATTTTTCTGTTGGCTACAATACAAGTCTTCTAATGTTTGCTACAATACAAGTCAACTCCTATTTTCACTAGGAAAAGTTTAATGTGAAGACGTCACGTTCTGGCCGGTAACCATGGTAACCCAGCACGCGCGGCCATATTGGCGATACTCAGTGAATGAAGTACAATGGAGTATTATGCACTTTGGATATCTTACGTGATTGTAGCCGTGTCTAAACAACAGAAAAGCTCATCAAAATGCGTCTAAAATGCAAAGGCATATACTGTAGGACAGGACTTGGACCACAAGAAAATGTGCAATATTTAGAGAAATTACGGTTTATTGGCAGCGCTGATCCATATGAGTTGGGTGAAGGAGACGAAGTACCAAGTTCAACCACAAGCGCCCCCCTTCCTCTGATAACTTCTGACATTATTTTCCTTTCTCCCTGGTTTTTTAATAACTTTTGGAAGTCGATACACCAGATGTTTTTCTCAGTCGGACCTATTGGTACAACCTAAAACACGGCAATAATTAACCATTTTCCTTGACGATGTTTGGGATTTACTTCAGTGCCTAATGCTTTCTAATGAGGCGAGTATCTCCAATATGGCGATGTCCAGATCTGATGACACGCCGTGGAAACCCCTAATTATGGACCGTACCATTTTTAACCACCGTGGCGCTAGAAGCAACGGAGATAGAGAACGACTTCAACTTCTCAAGCAAGTGTCAACGATAGGTAGATTCCTCCAGTAGCTTAAATTGCTGCTGACGTGCATGGGTAAATGTAAGTTGCTAGCAGACGTCTAGCTTGTTGAAAATGTGCTATTTTACAACCTTCATGTATTAACGTGTTTTGTTCTTTCATAGCTCATGTCACGTCTTCATACATTTAATTACCGGTGTTACATGGCAACTGGCACCCATGTTAACTGGCTGCGTTGATGACGTTTCACAAGTGATGACGTTTCTTTGACAGATGTGGCCGCTTGCAGATTTGTCACTTTCTGATGGAAACTGGAGACGAACAAATACAAATATGCATGACATATTTAAATGTCAAAATTGTCTGTAGTACGCTACATACACTGGACCATGAATATGCCACCAACAAAATAAATACCCAAATAATAACTCCACGTGGGTATCGAACCTGCTTCCTAAATTAAACCTCCTACATGATAACCATTCATCTACGTACTTGCGCCACGAACCAGCTGATAAATCATAGGGAAATTTACTTGACTTAGTCTATACAATTAGAAGAAGTCAGCTGATGATTGTAGTAAGTTAACACGGCTGATGGTGTTGTCTTGCTACAGCAGTTGCCCAAGCCAGTAGGTCTTCAAAGTATCATGGTTAAGTTCTCAAACATTTCACTGACTGTTGGTCAGGCTCTCTGTGGCCACCTAGTATCTGTAGCCTAAATTGAGGAAGCGTTGCTGGTCTAAAAATAAATAAATAATAATAATAAAAAAAACGTGTGATGAGGAGGATTGAACCCATGCCGACTGCGTGAAAAAGCAATGTAAAGGCATTAACCTGTTGCACCACAGCAGAAGCACCAACTGAAGAATTGGGAAATAAAGTATCAAAAAAACATCAAACCCATTGCAATGTGCGTTTCAATGCCTGTGTTTCATGAACTGAATTCCTAAAAGAATTGGCTGGACAAAAGGATACACAATTAGGCAACACATTTTAATTTAATTTATTTGCTGACGTTAATTTGGCTCTACAGACACTTCAGGTAGGGGCGGCCACAGCCTAACCTCAGTGAAACGTTTGTAAAACTTAACCATGATACTTTGAAGGCCTACTAAATGGCTTGGGCAACGGTAGCATGATAACATGGTAGCCAGATAACATGAACAGCTATGTTAACTTGTTACAATTATAATAACGTTAGCTGACTTTTAATCATACAACTGAAGTCAATTTCTGTGAGTACCGCCAGCTGGTTCATGGCGCAAGTGGACAGACGCTATTACCAAGAAAACAGGTCAATTTATTCGTGGTTCGATACCCACGTGGAGTTAATTTAGGTGTTTGTTTTATGGGTGGCATATTCATGGTCCAATGCATGTAGTACTACATACAATTTTGACTTTTAAACATGTCATGCATATTTGTGTGCGTCTCTAGTATATCAGAAAGTGACAAATCTGCAAGCGGCCACATCTGTCAAAGACTCGTCATCAATCATGAAACGTCATCAACGCAGCCAGTTAACATGGGAGCCAGTTGCCATGTAACACCGGCTACTTACCCACTACTTACTTACCCACTGAGGCTAGTAAAGTGGACCTTGGTTAGTTACCAAGGTTAGTTAGCAAGATAATTCTCCATTTAAATCATTTATTATTATTTTACATTGTGGTGAGGTAAAATCGATTGTCATTTCCAAGGAGATGAACTCCAGTTCATACCCTAGGTGTCCATTGATTCTCATTTTATCTTGAATAAATTATTGTGCCCTTTTGAAATTAGTAAGAGGGTCTGATGTAGCTAAGCCTACATAACATTAGTGAAATTGTGAGTGATGCAAGTCACCCCGCTCACAATCTGTTTGATCTACTGCCCTCTGGGAAGAGGTACAGAAGCCTGCGCTCCCGCACTACCAGACTCACCAACAGCTTCATACACCAAGCTGTAAGGATGCTGAACTCTCTCCCTCCTCTCCCCCCTCCACCCTCAGCTACATAACATCCTGGACATTGGACCCACAATGGCCGCCTGCACTACTCCACTTGCACACTTGTACACTTTACAACTTGGTGTTGTTGTCCTGAAAACACAACACTTCTGCTGCTCTTACATAACTTGCACCACTATGCCACTTTCTTTCTTACTTAGGTCAAACAGAACTACCCAAGCCTTTTATTGGCCTGACTTTGCACTAGTATTTTATTGACTGTCTATGCACAATTTCAACCATTTCAACCATTTTTTCATTATTATATGTGCCCTCTTATTTACTTATTTACTTACTTTTTTGTTTACTTGAATGTTATGTTTGTCTGTGGACCTAAATTGGTAAAATATGTCTTGTCTTCACCGTGGGATAGTGAGAAACGTAATTTCGATCTCTTTGTATGTCTGGAACATGTGAAGAAATTGACAATAAAGCTGACTTTGACTTTGACTTTGAAACCTGTGGAAACATAAAGAGCCAAGTAGCCTAGGCTAAATAGTACATGCTAGTATTTGAATTTGTTTTTAATTGGTTAGTAGGTCTATTGTTTTTACATTCTGGTTATCTTGTAGGTTACCGCTCTGTAGTTCTTATGTGGTATGTTTTTTCATAGTAGGCTATATGCTCCTTAATCACATTAAAGATTGCTTAGGTTTCACATATCTCTAGGCAATTGTGTTGATTTGACACTGACTACCATAGACTAAAATTGGTTTCTGTTTAACAGTAGGCTAGGCTATATTAGAGGGTTGGATCTTACCTCCAGGTCATGAAATCTAAAAATAAACCAAATCAATATGTCATGAAATAAGCAATAGGCTTCTTGTAAAGGTATTACTTTTACTAGTAATTAGAATGGTATTTCAGAGCACTTAACTTCTAACTTTTGAGTTGATCAAAACAGTTCTCTTTTGGATATAATAACAATGAGATATTCTGTAACCAACTGATTATCAGTTTGTCGCATGTTTACACCTTGTATGTGTGTCGCATGAGCATGCGACTTAGCGTAGCACAGGAGCAAAGTAACTGTTTTCTCTGGATAAGAAACTCAGAGGCAGTCAGGGAAAGTTCATGTGTAAGATAAGAAAGGGACAAAGGGTAAAATTCACAGATGTGTAATGAAAGTTCGTATCAAGCAAACAAAAGTCAAACGGTATCAAGGTAGAGTCCAAGAGGTCAAAAGATCACCACAAAGGAGAGTGGTGGTCAAGGCAGCGTCAAAAATACTGGAACAACGTTCAACAAACAACACAAAAGCCCTGCTAGGTCTGGGTACATCATCTAAACATGCCTTTTTGCCTCTTATCAAAAGCCCAGAAGGTAAACTAGGTCCCTGCTAGGTCTGGGCACATCATCTAAACATGCCTTTTTGCCTCTTTGCCTCTTATCAAAAGCCCAGAAGGTAAACTAGGTCCCTGCTAGTTGACTATCCTTCTGACTTCCTGGTCAGAAATCTTGCGAGGAGATCCTGAGCATGGCCAGTTGATGATGCAGTGATGTTCCTTCCACTTGCAGATAATGGCTCCAATACTGCTTGCTGGATGATTCTGAAGTTTTGAAGTGCATCTGTAACCTGTTCCATTGATATGTTTTGCAACAATAAGGTTGCAAAGGAGAGCTCTTTGCTTTTACCCATCATGAAATGTTTTTTGTGTGACACCTTGGTAACAAAAAACCTTTTAAAAGCCCACCAGTATGTACTAACCCAGCTTATATCATTTTGCACAGATAGGAGGGATAATTTCTCTAACTACTTATAGATTCCAGCTCGTTCCTTGCCATTCCTTGCCTTTGTGTACTGCTTTTTCTTAGCGTGTTCAATACTTTTTCCCTGTGCCATTACACTTTTTTACTCATAACTCTACTTTTAGACATTAATGTTTGGATTTTTATATATGTGTGGATTACCTAAGTTAATACTAATGTCTGGTGACATTTCATGCGAATAGCCTCACTGGAAGTATACTTACTGAAAAAAAAATGTTGACGTGTTCAATACTTATTTTCCCCGCTGTATACACAGCTTAATTTCAGCTGGTGAGATGGATGTGAGTGAAGCTAGGCGGAGCTAAGCGGAACGAAATTCATCTGGCTAGGGTCAGGTTACTATTAATCAACATTTACACACAGCTTCTGGCGCTAGGCCACTATGTGTTCTCTTCTCTAAGGTAAAATAAGTAGCCATTTATACACAGCTTCATAACAGCTGGTGCTAGGTCTCTATGTGTTCTCTTCTCTAAGGTAAAGTAGGCATTTATACACAGCTTCATAACAGCTGGTGCAAAATTCGAATTGCAATTCTGCTTCCTGTTTGCTACCTTAATTGACATGCAAGTGAAATTCAAGAATTTAATCGGAATTTAAGAGCCAGTTCCAATTTAATTCTGGAATTTTGCACTACCCTGATTCTAACCTGTAAATCTGTGGTCTGTGTCAGTTCTTCCTACAGTTGTTGTCTCAGTTTTCAAAGGACTGAAATATGTGGAAGCAACAGTACCTTCAGTAGGCGCTCTGCAATTTCGAAAAGAAAAAAAAAAACTTCAAAAACGGGATGTCGCCGATATGATATGAATATTTATATAGTCGCAATTTCCTTTTACTTTATGTGCCATATGCTCCCTGCTAAATCAGTATCATGCTTTGGCTATTTCCAGTGAGTCCGACCTACCCACAGCAACCCAAACCCTTGGAGGCTGGACTGTACTGTGCGTCACGTCTCCTCCCCTGACGACACTGTAACAGAAGTCGTCGCTTCCGTATTGTGAAAAACAGTTGAACATTTAGGCAGTGACGGATTTTGAGAATACTATTGGTAAGTTTATCAGCATTGGATAGTAAACGGTTGAACCGGTACTTCAACGCAATGGCTTTCATAGTAATACTATAACAGGCAATACAACAGGAAAATGTAGTGTTTGTCTCTCGCGACGCCGGGGTCGGGAAAACGAACGGTAGGCACCGCTGTCTCGCACCGCCGTCATGCTATCCGGCAAAAGATTCTTTGGACGCCGCTATTTATGGATTTCCGGCTCCCATTGACTTACATTGAACACATGTAAACAAAACGTCAATTATGTGCTCAAACTAACGCCGCTGACTTATGAAAACCACCATTCCACTTTGATACGAAACTATATAATTGTACAACATTTATACAACAAAAATCACAGAATTTGGATCAAGTAATGTGGAGAAATCTTATGCAAAGTGTCAACCCCTAACAATGTGCCCATTGCCCAAATTTATGGTCGACTAATGTCGAATGTCAGAGTAATGACATTGAAAAAGGTACCTTCATGATACACTTTAATTTATAAAGGTACGAAGTATAAAAAGAAAAACACAATTTATCAGATGGATTACCCAAATAATTTGTAACAAAGTACATTTATTCGAGGGCACATCTATTCCCAGAACTATAATGGGTGTTAAATATTCCACAACCACTAGATGGCAGCATGACACAGCACATAAAGTACACCTACGTGTCGCTGCGACCTGAAGGATGGCGTGGTTGAATATCCACTTCTCCTGCACTTCGGGTCTAAAGCAGGTGAATTGTATGACCACCAGATGACGCCATTTCACTGCACCTCGGGCCTAATAGCTGCTGTAACTTCGTTTAAGTAATAAGCCTCGAGGAGCCGACGGTTACACTTGTTTTAGGGGCGTTGTTAGCCACGCTGCGCAAGCCGGGTAGGCTACAGGAAAAGCCCATAGGCTACAGTCGCGTGTGTTTGTGGTGATTTATTCCATGTATTAACAAAATAATAATGTAACATTAAAGAAATAGCCTACATAGATAAAAAAAAAAACTAAGTAATTACACCAAAAAAGTAAAAAAGCTTTATCATTGATATATAAGCTTACTGAAAATCAAATATAGGCCTAGCCTACAATTGTGTTCCACAGACAATATGTCCTACAGATAATAACAACAGTAAGAACATAGGCTAACCTAAGTCATGACGACACGAGGGCTTAAGTCTTATGTTGGCCTATGACTACGTAGCCTAGGCTACCAAGCACGTCTGTGTCTGCGACAGTGAAATAGCTCCAATATTAATTGTGGCGCCAATAAATATATGCTAACATGAATCTCATCAGTCACCTATAGATAAGGGTTATAACATATGTAGGCTATAATGTAAAAATAGGGTCATATCATATAATGTTGACTTATTAAGATGGGGGAGAGAGCTGGACATATTACACTGAACTAACTGTTCATTGTTGAAAATCAATCAAAAGTTTGTAGTTGATCCGGATGTCATTGGTTGCAAGGACTGTTAATGGGTGTATCCACAATTGGGACCTTGTTACAAGTTGGTCTTTCAGCTGCTAATGCAATCAGTGGCCGTCAGAAAACATGTTAGACAACTGAGGAATGAGATGCCACACATAAAATGTACAGTCAAACAGAACCCACAAACATCAATGGGAATCAACCAAACACTGCAGGGAACCATGTTATTGTCAATCAGCACTCTGCCACGCTAAATCAGACCCTGCTTATGTTTGTGCAGAGCAGAACAGATATTTGTAGATATGGTGCAGGACCTGTTAAGAGAGATTGGCAGCTCAGTCTCCCTCATATTAGTCCCTACGGTGAACGATGTAATAGCATAGTGCTGCTGCTTCTGATGTGCAAGACAAGACAGGGTATATATTCATAATGTGACAGGCAGCATGTATTTATCATTATGTTACAACCTCTGCACAACTACTATTGATGTTAGAAGAACAAAACAATACATCTTCAAATGTTCATTGCTTATTACATGTGTTATAAAAACAAAATCCTGGTCTGCTTTCTGTGTTTTTGCATGCACCTGTCTACAGGGGTGTAAAGACATATTTGTTCACCATGCACTTAGGCTGTTCTGAGTCATTGTTTGTATGTTATAGTATTTGTTGATTTCCATTTATTGCCCATTGATATTGCATTCACATTATTGTTTATTATTGCTATTCTCCTTATTAATGTAGTGTCACCAACATTTAAAATAATATGAACTGACATTTTTATTCATAGCCATATTTATTCTGCTCTTATAAGGTAATACAGTGCACATATTTATATTTCATTTATACTATTCTAAACCACCTTCTGAAAATCAACTGTATAGTACTGCACCATATTTCTTGACTGTCTCACCACCTGCCTATACTGTAGGCTACTTACACCACCTTACTTACAACACTTTGAAGAGCCAAACTCAGCACACCTGTTCTGTGCATCAGCAAAGTTGGAGGGTTAATTTATGAACTATCACTTCTAGCTGAAACATCACTTCTAGTAGGCTACATATGACGTGTAGGCTAGAATAGAAGTCTTTATTGTCCACTACTGGGGAAATTCATCGGCAACACTTTATTTTAATGTGTCGCTGTTACAGTGTACTTACATGTACCTAATTAGGTACAGTGGTACAACCTGTGTAATAACATGTACTATCAGGTACTGTACTATCATTGTACTTGCATTATGTATTTGTGGGTACCTACATAGGCTATAGTTGTTACATTGTAATACTGAGTGCTTTTACCAAACTTTGCCAATTTGCCTACATTTTCATCAGAGGCAAAGAGCTGACCTGAGACCTGCTGGATGAGGTAAATCTGGTCATGATAGATTTGATATACAAACCATTCTTAGCTCCAGTCAAGGCCTCATTGTCTTCAGTGTACATGTAACAGCTGTGCTGCTACAACCTTGTTACTCTTTGATACAGTGGAATAAACCTATTAAGTGTACCAGTTAATTACTTACATGCACATATGACATGTATGTTGTGTCTTCGATGTCTTGGAACAGGTCTACTAATTCACATGTACTGTGTGGTGTAACAGCAGACACGTTTCAACACATCAATTACAGGATGCATGACATCATTGACAGGATGTATATAATATGTACATGTATATGTACAAGTACTTAACTGGTACACTTTATTTGAATAGGTTCATTCCACTGTATCAAAAGAGTAATAAATAACACAGTTGATACATGTACTACAGTATGTAGGGTAATGGCAGACATGTTCCAAGACACCAATGACACAACATGTAATGTAATATGTAATTGTAAGTGGGCAATTCCATGGAAAATTGACTTTTTGTCACATCCATAACGCCAGTGAAAGGCCTTGGCATTTGTATGATGTGAATGTTACTATTAATTTTTTGTGCATTTTTCTCATGTACATTCTTCAGCCAGAAATAGCAAATGCTCAAATTTCATGTAATCATTCACATCATACCATACCATCACATTTTATTGGCGTTATGGATGTTAGAAAAAACGTAATTTTCCATGGAATTGCCCAAGTACACTCTCAAAAAGGATGTGTTGGAAACAACACATTTTTAACACATCAATGTGTTTAGGTAAGGACAACACATTTTGTGTTATTTTTTGTGTTAAACCCATGTAACACAGTTACTGTGTTGATATTTTAACACACCTGTGTGTTACAGTTGACACAATTTGGTTATGGTTAACACAATTACTGTGTTTATATTTTAACACACCTGTGTGTTATAGTTGACACAATTTGTGTCAATTTGATTATTGTTACTTTCATTTAGTTATGGTTATGCTTTTGTCCAAAGCCACATACAAATACAAGACAATATAATACTTAAATTTAACAGGGAACAAATTAAGATGTTGGTCAGACTATTAGAAGGATAATAGCAATAATAAACAACAATGTCAATTCAATCACAGCATAATGAAGTGCATGTTGTCGTTTTATTTATATTTTTAGTATATTTATGGATCTTAGCAGATAAGACAATTATGATTTTTTTTTTTATAAATAAAACAATAATGAAATATTTAAACCAAATAGTGTGTGCAATAAAGATGAATTCCTGACAGCCTAATGTGAAATTATGTATTATTTATTACAAATATTGTACACATAAACATTACACAAGTTCATAGCGAGGGTTTACAAAAATATCATTGTTAAAAAATATCAAATGTATTGGTCTAAAATCAATTAAATCTCTTAAACTAATTAGTTTAAAGTCCTCTGTTCTCTGGACAGCAATTGCATGGAAATGGTTATGGAAAAACTTTGTAACAAGTATCCTTAAGAAAAACATTTTGATTTTCACTTTCTGGTAAAATGTGCATAACTTCTCAAACCGTTTTCCTTAAGAGAAATGGCAAGTCGTTTTCTGGAACAATGATGTATTGGGCGGAGGCGGAGGGATCTCCAATGCACACCAAGTGGGGCTGGCGATGTTCTACTGATCTATCAGGATGATTGTTCAGCACACTGGAAATGCTGGTTCCAGTCTGTTATTTTAAAGAAAGAACAAGAACATAAACAAGTCATTAGACATATGCAGGGTTTCAAGCAATTTACAAATTGACAATACTCATTTTACATTATACCAGATATAACATTGCACCATAAAACATACAATATAGGCGTTCCGTACTGTAAGCACACAAAAGAAACATTTACTATAGGAGGGGCCTACCGGTTTTATATCCAAAAGGTAGCCCAAAGCTGACTTCACACTGCATTTGGTGTTCCCTTTGCCCCTGCCTGATGCAGTGGGGCAGCAGATGGACAAGCTTATGAAGAGCTCTGTAACATGAAACTATAAAAACAAACAAATTTAGTAAACTCTTACTTTCTTGTTAAAATCAATTGCATTCATTCACTGTAGCACAAAAGCTTAATAGAGATAATTCCTCCTACCATCATCCTCGGGAACTGGTGGCAAGGCAGCTGCAGGTTCACTTGTGGACATTCCATTTTCGGATGAACAACAGCTTTTCCAGGAAACATCTTTCCAAATTCTGTATCAAAGTACATAAATGGACAAAATACAGTCATTTGAATAATTAGAATGATATCAGAGGGATTAAAGACAGTTCATCCAACTTTCATTATTTTCATCTTTATTTTACCATTTTTATTACAAATAGGTCATTTGAATAATTAGAATGATATCAGAGGGATTAAAGACAATTCATCCAACTTTCATTATTTTCATTGTCCCAAAACAATATGCACTCACCATATATGGCATGTCCACAAAGCGTGGAAACTCTGCAAAAACCTCCAACGTTGGATGTCTAGCAGCAATCCACAACCTTGTAGCTGCAACAAAATAGATTATTATAAATTTGATTTCACACCATATTGTGAACACATAACTTATTTCAACTTCCATACTGTTTCATTTTTAAATCATTCAGCATTTCCAAAATAAGAAAACACAATCTGGGTGACTAACGTTAGCGAACTGGTCAGAAACGAATTGTTACTTTAGGTTATTATCAAAATGCCAGCATTGATTACCGTTTCATTAATGCGTCACATTATTGCTTAACCTGCACCACAAAGCAAACTACACACTTCATAAACTTTAAAAGATAATCATAACGTTGTGCATAGACGTAGAAGCTAGTTCAACACTGGGTCTAACTGCAATATCGTTTAATCAAACCGTGTTCACGTTAACATTAGTGTCGCGTTCGGAATGCAAATGTGTTTTCCCTTGGCAGCGTTGTAGCTTCTAAATGCATTAAGTTCATTCATCATCGTTAACTTGCTAGACTAATCGTGAACATGTTCTAATGTTATGTCGTGGAGCAGAAGAGATATAACTGCATAGGCCAAAAACGACTACACTCACGTTACCTGACCTTGTGTCTTGATGTCTATTATGGCTTGTAAAGTTAACGTTAACCACGGGATATATAACGTTCAGAATAAAATGGTCACCGTTATCTATGCAAGTAAAAGTGAATTAAATCCATAACGGTGGTTATCATGATTTATAGTAGTTATAGTAAGTTAGATAGTGTTGTAACTTCTCGTAATGTGTAACGTAGGGCTGTCACTTTTGTGAAAAAATCCTGTTCGATTCTTTAGACATAATTGTTCATTGAATCGATTGTAAAATCGATTTTTCATGTCTAAAGACGTTTTAATTTTCAACACCAAATATAGGACAATCCACGAACAACTAACAGGCATTAGGACGAACGTAAAGGGGGCGCTTGAAGACGCACAATGGCGTGAAGTTTCGTGCACAATGACAAACAGGAATGCAACATTCTCGAAAAACAATAAGCAGAGTGGACTGCCATAACATCAGTGAAAAACATTACTGCAGGCTTCAACGTGGCTGCGTTTACAATTAGAAATGTCAAACAAATTTCGCCTACGTAGAACTCACGACTGCACAGTTTGCATACCGCTTTGTCCTTCTCCATAGTCTGATATACCCAAACCCCGAAGTGCTTCCATATCGAACTCCTCAAGTTATTAGGGCCTATCACTCGTATCTCTCATGTCGCACAGGTTGATCGCGTTGTCCTCAATTTTTTGGCAAAAAACCAGCAGCACAGCAGCCGATTGAAAAAGCTGTTTCCGGTGCGTAAAATTGGTGGGAATTTTCTTTTTAGCTTTCGCAATGCTTACTGCACTTCGGAATTCTTTGTTATTTTTCTGCTTGTTCCTGAGTTTTGTTACATCTATCTTTTTCATTTGTTTAATTCGTTTAAAATTAATAGTGTACATATTTGGTTAAAATCGATTCCCTATTTTAGTTTTCGAAACTTGTGTTGGTTGGTCCAATCGATTGTGCAATCGATTTTCGAACGTAAAGTGACAGCCCTAGTGTAACGTAGATAGAAGTTTGTAGTTTGGTCATCCTGAGCCCTAAGGTTAGCATTTCATAGCAGCTACCTTGTTAGCATTACAAGGTCATACCAGTTCCCACAAACCTTGCTAACGTTAGCTGTCCAAAGCTAAAACTTTAGCAGCTACCCAAAATGCGGATTTACCCACATAGTAATACGAGATGACGTAACGTTAGAATATTTTAGTTTCTACATGTATGCCAGTGTTTTTCAGAGTGTGTTAATGTAAGGTCAGGATTGACTTAACATGGACTAGCATAACGATTGCTAATCAATAACCTAGCTGCTAGAGCTACTTGGCTAAAAATAGATGCTGGACTTTATTATCATTTAACCTTTACAATATTGCAAGTTGCAACCGTCTTTAAAATAAACATAACAAATACGTCTAAGACATGGGTCTACCTTACCTTTTATTCAGACATTTACATCCACTCTGTGTGCCACTTGCACCTTCTTCCAGTGCGCCAAGATAAATTGAAGTGCTGAGAAAAGAACCTCTCAGGGTAACGGCTCATCCAGGACACCAGGGATTGGCCAATAATTTAACACATTTTGTGTTGGGCAGTATATTCCAGTAATATAACACAGTAACAACACAAAATAACACAAATTGTGTTAAAATTGTAATAACACAAAAAATGTGTAATTATTTAACACATCATTTTTGAGAGTGTACTTAGTACTTATGCCACTGTATCAAAGAGCAATAAGTGTGTACCAACACAGTTGATGTAGTGAATTAGTAGACCTGTTCCAAGACATTGAAGACACAACATACATGTCATATGTACATGTAAGTAATTAACTGGTACACTTAATAGGTTTATTCCACTGTATCAAAGAGTAACAAGGTTGTAGCAGCACAGCTGTTACAAGGATACAAGGAAGTTTATTATCACATGCATATAGTTACTGGAAGTAAGAAATGCAGTGAAATTATGTCTGGTGTCAGCCTATTTGTGCATTTATGGGGGGGGTGCAGTAGAAGAGGGGTTTAGTAGATTAAGTGGCAAGGGCTGCATAAGAAAGGTGGGGGAGGATTGGGATTGGGGGGGGGGCACCAACAAGGAGCACCCAAGAGCAAAAAAACATGTACACTGAAGACAATGAGGCCTTGACTGGAGCTAAGAATGGCTTGTATATCAAATCTATCATGACCAGATTTATCCCATCCAGCAGGTCTCAGGTCAGCTCTTTGCCTCTGATGAAAATGTAGGCCAATTGGCAAAGTTTTGTAAAAGCACTCAGTATTAAAATGTAACAACTAAGCTTATATGTAGGTACCCACAAATACATAATGCAAGTACAATGATAGTACCTGATAGTATATGTTGTTACACAGGTTATACCACCGTACCTAATTAGGTAGGTACACTATGACACATTAAAATAAAGTGTTACCTATATATATATATATATATATATATATATATACATACACACACACACACACATTACATACATACACATATAAATGTAGCATGACAAGTGTGTTTACATACAGCAAAAACTTCTGTATTGCCCTCTCTCTCTGTATATATATATATATATACACACACACATTACATACATACACATATAAATGTAGCGTGACAAGTGTGTTTACATACAGTATATCTCTGTATATATATATATATATATATATGTATGCATACATATACACAATACATACATACACATATAAATGTAGCATGACAAGTGTGTTTACATGCAGCACTAACTGTTTACAAGCAATAACTTCAGTTCAGTAAAACTGACGACCTGTTCTGTATTGCTCTCTCTCTCTCTGTATATATATATATATATATATATATATATGTATATATGCACACACACACACATTACATACATACACATATAAATGTAGTGTGACAAGTGTGTTTACATATATCTCTGTATATATATATATATATATATATATATAGACATACATACACATATATATATATATACACAGTGTTTCCCCTAGAAATTTTTCCAGCAGCGGTGCTATTACTTGGGGGGGGGGGGGGGGGGGATTTTTTTTTTTTATATCATACCTTCGTGTTTCTTTTGTGGACATTTTCAGCTTTCTTTTACATTATTGGTTAAAAATGATAGAAGAAAAATGAAATGGCGCAACCCAGAAAAAGATTATTTACAATTTATTTAAATTTGTCTTAATGGCAAAGGCCACACCCAATCTGCGAGCACTTAATTTTTCTGGGCTTTTCAAAGAACATTTCTAAGGCTCTTTGGTAATTGAATTTAGTTGTTGGGGGGCCATTAATGCTGACACGCATGCACGTAGCCAGATGCTCTCCTTGTAGTCTATTTCTCAGTCCCAAAACAACAAACCCACGTATAAAAAAGTAAATACTCACTTTTCTTCTACATCACTCCCACAGTTACCATACAACTCACTCACAATTAACTCGAAAAAGACCTAGGCTACTTGATTGAAGTGCGACCGTTCGTCTCACCGTCAAGAGAACGCTGAAGTTATGAGAACACGTCTTTCTGATAAGAGAATGTAGGCTCCTATGTCTAATGCCGCAAACGTAGAAAAGGTCTGTTTGTGATAGCCTATTATAGCTAAGTGGACAGAATTTAGGCTGTACGTATATGCCAACATATGCTCATATTTCCTTTAACTATCAGAAAGTTTAAACAGGCCTAGACTGTGTTCGCCTAGCTTTCCCATGCAAACATTACATGTAGCCCTACGCTAACGTTACAAGTCTAGGCTACAATTAACGTTAAGACCATACACCTTGTAGCACATTGGTTTACTCTATTGCATTACTTACGTTTTAATAATTTGTCGTTGAATGTTGATGGAGGCTCATCTTTGGGAAATCAGCTCTCTGGATAAAATTGTCAACCGGAGCAAGAGTTCTCAGAGTTGACGACACCGGACGTAAATCCAATCAGCAGAAAGAACCGCATCACAACAGTAGGCTAAATCGCAACAAACTTTTTCCCCCCCATGTTAAATTCATTTCGGTAATCATGAATTGGTTTCTTTTATTTGATGTAGGCTAGGAGAGGAGGATGCATGTTTCACATTAGTGTCAATGTGTCAAAGCAGGCTTTGGATCAGAGGAATTGCTCAAGCTTAACATATGGCATAGGCTACAAGCGAATTCACGGCATACAAACAGCTTCGTGATGAAATATAACTAATATCATTTTTTATTGTCACCAGGCCTATAAGTAGGCTATTTATTGTGTAACCTACAAGTGAACGATGACACCATAGGCTACACTGTGGCGGAGCAAGACCCCATCAGTCGGATAGCTAAACAATGTAACCGTGTTCAGAACGTAGGCTAGCCATATGGGCTGCAGACTTGTCTTTGGGCTTGTAATCACCTGACACATCATGCCGCATATATGTCCTGAATAATGAGAGGCTAAGTGCGGATTTGATGCACTTAACTTACTCAAGACTTTCAGAAAACAATTTCGAGATGACGTTGGCCGTTGTGCTTTTACAGTGTGTTAAGTGCATCTCGTGATATTATGTTGCAGCGACGCTGAAAATCCAGCGGCGGCGCTGCGCCGCTGTTAAATACACTGTAGGGGAAACACTGATACATATACATATACATACACACACACACACACACACACACATTACATACATACACATATAAATGTAGCATGACAAGTGTGTTTACATGCAGCACTAACTGTTTACAAGCAATAACTTCAGTTCAGTAAAACCGACGACCTGTTCTGTATTGCTCTTTCTCTCTCTCTCTCTCTGTATATATATATATATATGCACACACACACACACACATTACATACATACAAATAAATGTAGCGTGACAAGTGTGTGTTTACATGCAGCACTAACTTCAGTTCAGACAACCTGTTCTGTATTGCTCTCTCTCTCTCTCTCTCTGTATATATGTATATGTATATGTATATATATATATATATATATATATGTGTGTGTGTGTGCGTGTTATATATACATATATATACATACATACACACACACATTATATATAGTATAGTATAGTATATCCATGCATACATATGTATTGTATGTAGTATTGCATTACTAGCCTATTCTAATTTGGTTTGTTCTATTGACATGGAATGAATGAACAGGCACACGTGACTATGGAGTAGGTCTACTTCACAATTCAGATTTTCAGATGGTGCGTTGTGGCTGACAACGGCCCTAAAATCTCGAGTGTCTAGGTTTATTGCTGGTTCCTGGTTGCTGTAGTGCAATGATGTCATCTGCTGGCCGTGACGCGCAATAGCGCCACAACATATGTAATTTCAATGGACATTACGGTAAAAATCTTGTTTTTCCTTACTAATATTCGTGTCATCCAGCAAACATATTGCTTAATTCTTTTGACATTTCGTTCCTTTATAAATTGTAATGTAATATAAAGGTACGTTTTTGAATGTCATTACTCTGACATGTGAGGGATAACGGCCACCGACGTGACCTGTTATACGTGACTCATGGACAAGGGGAAATGCCATTAACTCGGCGTCACGCAGCGGCAATTTTCTTAATATCGATATTTCTCCACATTACTTAATCCAAATTCTGTAATTTTTGCTGGATAAATGTTGTACAAAAATGTAGTTTCGTATCAAAGTGGAATGTTTTTTGTCATAAGTCAGCGGCGTTAGTTTGAGCCAGGGCTCCGAACCGGTTCAAGGAACGAAAACGAAAACCGAAAACGAACGGAATTTTACGGAATTTTACGAGGAGCGGAAACGAAAACAAAATGGTCTTTTAACTGTTCCGGAACAGAAACGTTATTCTGAAATCCACAAAACCGGTTAATAACGTTTTTTTTTTCGTTCTCTATATATTTTATAAAATTTCGCAAAAGCATATCCTATGTCAGGGAGACTATTTCCGGTTGTGTGAAAAACAAGCCCGCATCTACACTGTTAATGTGAGATAACAAGCCGCTATGTAGCCTGTAGGCGAACAGCCTAATAATTTGATTTCTGCAGTTTGAAAAAAAAAAAAAACGATAAATGGACCTTTGGTCCAAATGTGTATATTTTGTCTTACTGTTGTAATGTAATCTATCCGTCTGCCACTTCGGATCTTAGGCCAGCTCGTAGCGTAGGCTACTGAAACTGATTTGGAAATTATTTGTAGCCTATGCGTAATAGCCTATTTTGCCTGTCCACGCTTTGTCGTTTTAAAGTCGGGATTTGAAATGTTTGCGCAATTATAGCCTATTCTATGTAGAAGAGTTGAACAGGAAATTTGAGATAGGCCTTGTCAGCAACAGACAGGTTCGTTTATAAACAGGGTTGGAATTAGCGCAAGCCTTTGAAGATCTCCATATGGATAAAACTTAGGCTACAACCAGGTAAGGAGTTTAGCACGTATCCAGAAATATTTTTGATAAGATATTATTTATAGGCATAGGTTAGGCCTATAGTAAGTCTGTAGGCTATGGGATGGATAGCCCATCTGAATGTTTTTGGATGCCGCCTGTGATTTATTATTTTTGGGCATAGCTACGATATAGGCTAAATCAAGAGGAAATAATGAGTATGTCTATTCTAAGGTAAAGTCCACAAAAATAGACTTGATAGGCCCGCCAAACACTGCCGGAACTTTAAGAACGAACGATATTTTGCGTTCCGAACCGGTTCAGGACCGATATGTTGGTGGCGGAACGCAGGCAAAAACGAAAACGTTAAACATAGGCCTACCTGAACCGTTCGGAACGGAACGTTTGAAAAATAATTTCGTTTTCAAGCCCTGGTTTGAGCACATAATTGACGTTTTGTTTACATGTGTTCAATGTAAGTCAATGGGCGCCGGTATTCGGCCAATGGCGGCGTCCAAAGAATCTTTTGCCGGATAGCATGACGGCGGTCATTTCCAGGGCTTGTCAGCTCAAAAAAAGCAGTGGCTATTGCTAACGCATTCATTTTCAATGCCTAGCATGTTAGCTAACTTTAATAGGTTGCATATGACAACAGCAAATAGCTAACGTTTACGTTAGCCTAACTTACTTATTGTTGACGTTGACCCGACACGTTCATAAGTTAGACCATAGACTGATAAGGACGTCCATCAAACTAAAAGGGTTCGTTCTTCGATGTCCCTGCTGTTCCGGCAACAAGGTTTCACGCGAGATTTCCGCCACATCCCAGAGAGTTGTGTTTTCCCAAGATGGCGCCCGTCTGTATATGTGAACGAGATGTGAACGGTACTGTTTTTCTTTTTAATAAACTGCCTGTAGACTTACACAGTATAGCGCGGGAATCGTGCCAAAAACATCCCATCCTACCAACCCGTGGATCCACCGAACGTCATGTAACGTCATGTAGGATTTGTTTTTGCCTCACCTCAATGTAGGCTACGCCAGCCTATCGACTTTGACAAGCAAACTCGTCTTGTGTTAGTAGCCTAGCTGAGGTTTTGTTTTCTGATGCATTTTGTCAGCCTGTTTGTTTTTAAAGATGGTGATCTTCGATTTATCAATTTGCAATGCTAGCCTACCGCATAGCCTGACCCATTACTACCATATGCTGTGGTTAATTGCCTATAACCTATAAAATAATAATATATTCCTTTTATATTAGGTCTATTTAATTTGTGTGTATTGCTCTGTTGGCTAAGTGTTGTACAGCCTAGCCTATGTTCAGCTAGACAGTTTTGAATGAAATAGCCTTTGCCAATAAAAATAAATCATTGTTTAGGAGCCCATTGGCAGGGATGCTTTGCCATTCTGGTTTGACTGTTGTTGCACAAAGTGAGTGGAATCATTCAACCATCAATCATTCGCCATCAACATGGAAAACTCTGTATTGGCCAGAATTCACATAGGCGGTCAACGGTCAACAGTCCACAAAATTAGTATAGGCCTACCTTTCACGCCATTCATGTGCTAAATGAATTTAATGGGAGTTGTGAACCATAGCCTGTAACTTAATATCCACACTGAAATACTGTAAATGTGAATTTATGATAAACTTCTGCCAGCTGTAGTGTTTACAGAAACATTCAGGAGCCAAAAGACTATATGAAGTTTACTACATGGTGATCCACAGCAGGCAGGTCCCTGGAGCAGATGTGTTGTGTAGGAACTAAAGGGAAAATTACAAAAAAAAAGACTTCAACAATGTATAATAAGCCTATGATATGATTAATTAAACCTAGCACTACAAACCATCATCAGGAGGAGGCCATGTTAATCTCAAGCTCACCACTTTTAAAGTGTGTGTAAATGCAGATGGCATGTTATGTTGTTTAGGATGCAGATGGCTTGAGGAAAGAAACTCAGTTTTTCTGTTTTAGTTGGAACAGAGACATCTGCTTGACTGCAGTAGTTTAAACAGTCCATGGTCATGATGTGAAATGTCCTTTAAAATGTTTTGGGCTCTTCTGGTATAGACATCCTGCAGAGTAGGGAGAGGTGCTCTGATGGTGAGTTCAGCAGAACATCCCACTCTGTAGGGCACTGAGATCACAGGCTGTACAGTTCCCATACTAGGTAATGATGCTAGTGTTAGAACACTACACTTCTGAAGAGTAGAAAGCCTTCAAGATGGATGCTGACACTTGAATTTCTGCAGCTGATGTAGAAAGTACAGTGTTTGTATTTCTTAAGAGTGTGTTGGATGTTAGGTCCATGTGAGGTCCTCAGTGAGGTGCACATTGAGGATATTTAAAACTTTCAACCATCTCCACAGGCTGCTCACTGATCTTTCATAGAGTGTAACTCCTCTGCTGTCTCCTAGTCACTACCATTCCTTTGTTTTGCTTACATTCAGGGTCAGGTTGTTAAACTGGCACCACTATGCTTTCCTCTTCCTGATTCAGGTGGGCCTGTTAACTGTTGTTGCTGATCAGGCCCACCGCAGGCTCATCTGCAAATTTGATTAATGTAGGAAAACCTTTGTCTAACCTGCTGTAATGGATTACTGAACAGACCGGGCCCAAGCCCAAGTTTTAAAAAGTAAAAAAGCACACTACACTATATTGAAGAGGCTACAGGTCTAATAATAACAATAACAGCAGCAAATAGCCTATCGATAATAATGACATCTATGGGCTTATAAATGTAGGCTACATAATAAAACCATAGACAAAGCATAACTCTGTCATAGGGAATTAATTAATAGGCCTACAAGTAGAACAAATAAGAGGTTGGACATGTGTAAAGCCTATTATTGTCATTTATAATTATTATTTGTTATTATTAGGTATATTAATATTATTGGAGCTTAATTTCGTAGAAAAATACGGAAAAGTAGGCTATATATTCTTAAGAAGAAGCATTTTGCCTTTGCTTCAGTAAAGAGAATGTGGCCTGTGATTTTGCATTTTCCTTTCTTCCCTTCCTTAGAGAGAAGCGGCAGCAACACGTCAGTTATTTAATTAAATTCAGTAAGCCAAGGGGACGGACCAGGCCCAGACCAATAGGCCAGCAAGTAAAAAAAAAGGAAGGAAAAAAAGCAATAACAATTAGCCAATCGTTTTTCAGTTCATTTTTAATGTTGTCACGGAAGCTAGTTCTTAGGTGCGCGTGCACATGCCATTTAAATGATCTGCATGCCTACGTTTAGACTGGCCAGTCTGTTTCCAAGTAGGCTATCGCTTGATATTTCTTGATATTTTCTTGATGGCTAGTGCTCAAGACCTCCCACAAGTTTTTTTTAGCGAACTGTGTGGAATCATAGACAGTTTACACTCTCAATTGGAATGGAGCGTGCGAACAATTAGACGTCGTATGAGTGACTTTGGGCTGTCCACAGGGCAAACCTACACGGACATCACAGATACTAATTTAAGGAGCATAATATCCGGCTATCTGGCCACTACTCCAAATTCTGGCTACAGAATTGTGTATGGATTTTTACGCAGCTCAGGAATCAGGTAGGCCAGAACACAGCCTAAGTGTGAATTAAATGTTTATCCATTTCCTTTTGAATACACGTTTAGGTTTTCTGTTCTTGCCTTAGGGTTTCACAGTTAAGGGTTAGGGAGACCCTTAGAGCTTTGGATCCAATTGGCAGTGCTATTCGTGGCCTTCAGGTGTTGCCGTATTCTGTGTCCTCTCCTTCACCGCTCTGGCACATCGATGGCAATCACAAACTTGTAAGGTATATAGCTTTATAAAGTTGGCTTTTTTAACCATCTATGAATACGGTTTCTTTTGAAATTATTCAATCCCCCTGAACTTTTTTTTAGCAGCATTCATACACTTCCACCTGTGTTCAATAAACATATCAAACCAGAACCGAACTATTTCAATAGCTCTAGACAACAGTAAGAACAAGTTTTTTTTTTTAACTCAACGCAAATGTCACTTTTATAGTCTCACCCCTTTATGACAAGTACTTAGATGAGCACACTTCTACTGTTTTTGACCTGCTGCAAATGTGATTATCCTGGTAGCATTCCTGAGCATACCTCTCAATTCAGTTTAACTGTGTTTATGCACATGGGGAAAACATTTTTTCCAGTAAAAAACTCAAATACAACGTGATGATGATTTCTGTTTAAACCATATTATTAAGAAATGATATGAATGAATGATATTATTGTGGTTATTCATTATAATATATAGCTCAACTACAATTCCATTAGGCCTTCATGCTATCGTGCCGTAAGTGGTCAAGAGATTTGGACATCAGTATAGACTGACCATAAGCCTTCTGATGTAAGTTACTAAAATATTAGTTAGTTATCTAAAATATTGCTACGGAATTAATTTTGTATGTCACAGATGGAGAATTATTATTCACGGAGGCATCGATGGATACAGTAGGAAGATCATGTATATGCAAGCCAATACAGACAACAAAGCCACAACTGTCTTCCAGTGTTTTATGACTGCAGTCAACACTTTTGGATTGCCACTGCGTGTACGAAGTGACAAAGGTGGAGAAAATGTAGATGTTGCTCGTTATATGTTACAACACCCATTGAGGGGACCAGGTAAGCTTGAGTGGCCTACTCATTATTAGACATGGTGTAAAACCTGGTAACAATCCTGTGCTAAATGGATGGGTGGAAGGTGACATTACTATGTAACTTATTTTCATTTACAAGACAGAAGAAGTATGATCACAGGCAGAAGTGTTCATAATCAACGAATTGAGCGGCTGTGGCGTGACCTATGGTTCTCTGTCTTGAGCAACTATTACACTGCTTTCCGCCATCTGGAGGACTCTGGACACCTGGACCCAGACAATGATCTCCACCTTCTTTGTCTTCAATTTGTGATGATCCCAAGGATCAATGCCCATCTTGAGATTTTCCGGCATGCATGGGATCGACATGGACTTTCATCTGAAGGAGGCCGTTCTCCAGATAAGTTGTGGATTGCTGGACAGCTGTCACAATTTCCAACATTGTGTGACCAGGTGGGCCTTCAGCAGACATTTTGTCATAGGAAGCTAGTGAAATAGGAGTACTATTAATAAATGTTATTAATAAATGTTAAGTTGAATTTTAGTGTAGTATAACCTTGATTAGTGACATTTAGATACACAAGAGGGCTATACCACAAAATAAGTTTCCTGGCTTACCTGGGTAACACTGGGAGTAACCGCTGAGCTCAAAACATATCAAGGAGTTTTTGCCTACATTTTACATTTGTGACATACACATACTGTTGTAAAACATGTAGTGGAATGGTTGAAGCTTTATTTTAGAAATCCGCAGTTATACTCCCCAAGTTACCTGGGTAAGACAGTAACCTCACTTTGCAGTAGGCTATCTATACCCTTCGTGGCTATCCTTGTCAAAATAGTTGCTGTGAAAAAAAGCCCATTGTGTAAATTGTATTAAAATGTAACTACTTGAAAATGACTTTTCCCTTCCTGCAGGTGGATGGATCTTGGGGTGTTGATTGGGATGGACCAGTAGCCACTGAAAACATTGTGGAATCAACAGTGACTGTCCCAGAGCCTCCAGTTGCCCTGAGGGACATTGTTGTGTCCAGACTAAGTGATAGCATTGACCCTTTCATGCATAGCAATTCCTTTGGCATAGAAATATACAAGGACGCTGTGAACTTTGCCTCCAATGTTTTGGGCCTGTAATACAAGCTACATCTGGTCACTCACAGAAGTCAATGCTTAACCATTTTATTTACATATTTATTTATTTATTTGTTTATTTTCCACAAAAAAAAAAATTCAAGCACATTTTCAAATCTATCAAAGTGGCATGTCAGTAGTTTTGAGCCTATTCAGTTATCATAGCATTTTGGCGGAAGGACTTCGAAGGATTTCCTGAAAGAGACACTTCCCCAGCATTTTGGACTTTGATATTTGCATGCTTCCTTATAGCAAGTGGTATTTTATGATCTTAACAAAGGAAGTGATATTTAGCAACGAATCCAAGTATGAGCCATCTTTGATAATTGGTAGATTAACGAGTTATCGTTACGTTATGTGAAAATGTATTTCCCCGCCCCCCACCCCCCATAAAGTAGTCCATGTGGCTGAGGGACGACAGACTCAGTAATTGTTTTGACATTTAATTACATGAAAACAGCCATATTCTTGATTTGTTTAATCTCCTCTAAACCATTATTTTTTCGAATACATCTTCAAATCTACCAAAGTGGCATGTCTGTAGTTTTGTTGATCGGTTAATATTCGCTGGCGGAAGGATTTCATTGGCAGTGCAATTTAACCAAGGTGCCTAGCAGTGCCGGATTCTTTTTGGATTTGGATGGTCATGGTGAAGGTCAGAAAAAACGAGTAACGTGAGTCATGTAGGACTAAAGGCATTATATAATGCATAAATATGCTTAGTAGCAAGCATGCTTACTAGTCAACCGATGAGTCATGGTTAGAAATGAATTTAATATGTACGACTAGGTTAAGTACATTGTACATTCTACCTTATAATACTAACAGGTGACATGTTTGCATATTAATCTTTGGTATGTCGAATGATATAAATTTGTAGATTGTTGGTGTTGTCGTCCCCCCCCCCCCCAGGCTAACACGTGGATTATGCAGAACATTGGACAACTGTAAGTACTTTCATAAACGTTAGGGCTGTAGAGTGTTCTTCAAAACATCTGCTATGGATGGTTTAACGTTAACGTTACTATTTTCTGACCACATTGCGGTTCACATTGTCGCCTTGGCTAGTTGGTTTTTGCTCAAGTAGCTAGCGTTAACGTTAAGCTAACCAGTAAGTGTTAACATCACCATAAAGCACGCCAGCTTGCCTTGGCTAGTTAGTCTTTGCTAAGTAACGTTAACGGGTAAGTTTTAGCACCATAAAACGAAAATAAAAGGGCAACCAGGCAAGGAGTGTGCAATGTAACGCGTTAATATCTTAACTGTAGTTTTGATGATGTGCTAAATTAACGTTACTTTACGAATATTTATCTAGTTGTTGCCAATTCACAAGGAGGACACAGCCAGATATGCTTGTATGGCGCCACTGCTAAAGTAAAATAATACCAGAGGGAACTGCAGTGCTGCTAACTTCTAGTGGAAGACAAATATATTTAAAATATGACTGTTGGTACGCCTCTACTACCAGCGTAAAACATTTAACTATAAACCAAAGATTGTTAAGGCGGAGCAAGATACTTCATGGTAGTTCATGTCTATGGGCGCGAAATGGGGATCGAATCCTGTCTGCATAAAGAGGCGTGTCGATGACGTATTGACGAGCGTACGTTGCAACCGGCCAACAGCAGCTGCATAAATAACCGGCGCACACCTGATATAAGGTTGATTTTCTCCGGACTGGAATGCTCAAAAATGCTAAAAATGTACCTGAAATGTTCAGAAGGGTTTGAGGATCATGAAAACGTGCCCAAAATTCACATTCCTAAGTCTCTAGAACCAAGACCTTAGCATATGTGGTGAAATTCTGAGCTATGCCCATAGACTTCAATGGAGCAGTCGCTGCCTCTGCTCTGCATAAAGGGGGATTTTGACCCCCCCTCGTGCGATCCGGGTTCCCGGAAGTGGCTCCTGATGAAACATCTTGCTCCGCCTTAACAATCTTTGTATAAACTGTCTCCCGCGCTGGCTCCTAGTTATATGCGTCACAAGGTGAGCATAAGCTAAGTAAGGGATAATGGACGACACGGTGATCTGTTAACAGAAATGAATGCACTGTCGAGGTTGTAATGCGCGGAGGGCCGTTTAAACCTCGTAAGTGCATTCATTTCTGTTAACAGACCACCGTGTAGTCCATTATCCCGCTTATTCCACTGGGTACGACTTCCACTGGGCGAGCATTGCGAATGTCGGAGCTGACTTCAAGTGCAAGTGTGAAGGAGGCGGTAAAGTTAACTATGGTTATTCCACTGCTTCGTTGAATTTCCCATTGTTCTACGTAATTTAGAACTACCATTAACATTGTTATTTGAACACAACGCAAGTGGCAACAGAACGTTGAAAGTGTTGGAAGCATTTCGAGTTTGGGAAGCAAACATAAAATATTAACGTTTTTTCCAACTTCCGCTCGGATTATCAGATAGGAACCGTTTATTGAATGTCTTATGAGTACGAGTTTTCGCACCGCACTCGTTCGCATCATTTCGGACCTGTTCACATGTGGTCTGCGAATCTCCATAGGAAATGAATGACTTCCGGTCGTTTCGCAGCCATATCTACTGTGATGATGTGAAGAAGGCATTACTGAGCAAGGATAACATTAACAAGATTTCTCAAGACAATCACGATATGAAATAAAGTTGTAGATTACAGAAGGGTTTGGCAGCTGTAATCGGTTGTACAGTGTAAATGAGATGTTGTAGGCACTATGACTAAATGTAAGGTAGGTTACATGAGACAGGGTTCCCACTCTAAATCGAATGTAAAATTCTATGACTTTGCCCTGACAAAAATAACTGAATTTCCATGACCATACTGACTAATGATTTCAGAGCATTCGTGTAGCCTTCAAGAATTTTATCTTTTTTAGAGTGGGAGATGAATAAATGGGCATTAAATAAAGTTAGGCTATAAGCAACCAGTAAAGCTAATAACCAGCTATACACCAGTTCTGCATGGAAATATTTGTCTTAATGGCAAGTAAATTTTAAACTATGCTATAGCCAAATTCCGTGATATTCCCTGCCTAAAAATTGATAAAATTCCCTGACTTTCAAAACTACATTCTATGCAAACATTCTAAAGCACGCATTGATGGATGATAGACAGTGACCGTCTACTATGTCATAGAGCGACTTATATGGCACATATTCAACAGGGTCTACCAGGTGTAAACATGCAGCAACACACAAAATACCAAAGTTGATTGGGCAACTAGTCTGCTATGAAAAGTTATTGAGTTATGAGTTATTATCTAAAATGTTTCTAGCCATTACGACTGAGAGTAAGCCAGCAAGTGCATGAACTTGTTTGATTAGTCTGTTTTCTACCCCGCCATTCATAGGTTAAGAAAGGGGGGGGGACCCCCCTCAGAACCTGGCCAGAATGTCTTAAACTTTTATTTTTTTACCTTTCAGATCTGAAAATGATCGCCTTCGGGCCGCAGCCTACTTGCAAACGGCCTCTCACCTCCTTAGAGAGCCAAATAGTGATACAGCACGTAGTGCCACATGTATTCCCTACCACCCATCAGTTCAGTCTTTGCGGCCAAACCCTTTAATCCCTCACATTGCCTCTAACACGCATAACTCATCCTCTCAAGAACAAATGCCTGTAGAAACCTATATCCCCCCACACACGAACACACACAAATGCACCCCCACACCGTGCCCTAGCCCACAGCAGACCTACATCCCCACACACTCCAGCACATTGTCCTTTCAGGGAGGAAGTATAACTGCCTTGTCACAGCAGGGAAATAGGCACTCCTTTCTCCCCAAAGCACCCAGCAGCATTCAGTCCACTTTGAGGACTCTTTTTCAGCCCTATAATGCTGCAGGACAAAGTGGAAGGATGCATAGACATATGCAGGTGTTTTGTTGTGTGCATGAGCCTCTGTGCACTTTGGCACCATCACAGGCAAAAAAAGAAATGTTAACTTTAGCAGGCCTTGGTCATCGTAGACTAGAACTCAAGTCTGTGACTGGGACATTTGAAGAGTTTCGGGATCAGCTCTTTGAAGCCTACCCTCTACTAATAAATGCTGGTGGGTTTAAATTGATGAGAGGTGGTAGAAGCCAAGCATTGGAAGACATCCCCATGCCAGTCTATGGTTACACAATCCCTTTTCTCAAGACCCTAAGTTCGCTTCGCAAAGCAATAGCCTACATTATACCATTGCAAAAGGCCCTCCCTCTCAACTGTGGCAGCCTACCAGTCATGGCTGATATGGTAAGCTTGAAAGATATTTTCATATATGTGTATGATACTTATAATTAAACATTGTAAATTGTATATGCCACTGGTGTGGGGCAAACTTACTAATCACCATCACTGCATTTGTACCTCTGTCAATTCAAGAATGTGATCAAAGAAGTTTGCCAGTCCTGTTCTGCATCCGTACCCCTGTTTGAATTACAGAAGCATATTCAGCAGTGTGGACGGTACCCAGCTTTTCTAAACTTTTCTATCCATTCTTATCGACCAACAAATAAATAATTTGACTGCCATAATCCCAATTTCAGCAGCGTCCATTCAACGTTGTTACTTATACCAGTTGTGATATATGGTGTATGCAGTAAAATATTTGTTTTCAAATCTTTCAAAGATTCATCGTTATATTTAAATTAGCAATTTAATTTATCAGTTGTGTCATTAAAATGAGGTGGTTGGGCTTGTGTCATCTCAAACAGATATAACTTTTAAGATTGGTTTCTTATTATAGGGCCAGTTTGCATGAGGAGTCCATAATCCAGTCAAGCCCTAGAGGAAGTTCCTCCTGGCCTTTGAGAGTTGTGTTGATACAAGACCCTTTTATGGAAAAATTCAATCCGAATGATGGTAATGCTGTTTTTCACATTGATACTTATGTGCAGTATCTTGTCAGGTCAATTGCGGTCAATATCTGTTTAAATAGTCTTGAATTGTGTACATTATTAAATGCCATATCTGTGTAATCTATTATTTGCTTTAGATAAAAGTATCAGCCAAGTGACTGACGAGCCAGACCCATATCAAGATGTAGGGTCTGGGGATTCACCATTCGCAGTGCTTAGTCCGAGGGGCGGAATAAACGGTTGTTTTTCAAATTCCCTCTGCACGCAATAGGATAGTACTACAACTCATGAGTCTCATGCGTTTTCCCACCAGCGGAGCTAGTTCAAACTTTTGCCAACTTAAACAAAGCTTAACTCGTGTCACGCTGTTCGCCAGCAGCAGCATCCATTTTTGTTTTGTTTTCAAGTAGCAGGGAATTCGCGCTGAACCGTCGCAACTCTGCTAGACTACCCTGGCAGCAAATTACATTCGCTGCCGCTATGATGCGTCTAGATTTCTAGGCTAGATTTTGGAGGTATTGTTGGGCAGAACTTTGTATTTCCAACTGTCTGTAGGTGGGATTTACTTTGCTTTTGTTTCTTCTTTTTTTTTTTTTTTAGCTGAGAAGATGCAAACTGTTATGGTGTCTCTATCCCTGAACACCCAACAGTTTGAGGAAGTACTACGTAAAGAGTTCCCTTTCCTTGGGAGTTCACCATTTGAACTCTGTAGACTGGGGAAAAACAGACTGTTGCATCCCCTGTCCTGCCCAATTAAAACACCATCTGCCATCCGAGCCAGTGGGGAGCTTGGCTGATCCGCTCTTTATATCAGGCCCCAGGTATTTGTCCACTAAGTAGTACAGTACATTTGTGAAACTTTACATCTTGTATAAATAATAAGTGTTTGCATATATACAGGTCAGGCTTAACACATGTTTATTTGTTTCCTGTCATTTCAGTTGGACTTGGACATTTTTGCTGAGACTTCAGAGGTAATGTGCATCAACTTTAAATTTCTGGTGTATCATTCTACATCTTTCTATGAAATCTTTCTGCACCAGACACTTAACTAATTTAACTTGTTTACATGCCCCAATGTTCTGGTTAAATGGGCATATGTCTGGTCTTTTTAGGGTTTAGTCAATATTTGGGTTTTTTAGGAATATAAGATTAATCCGGTTATGGCAATTGGAATGAGGTGCTTACACGACTACGCTACCAGTAAAATACATTTTATTTTATATTGCAGATATACTCAATAGCAATAGCATCCATCCCCTTCAACAAGACTGAGCCCTTAGCTTTAAATATTTATATAACTAACAGACTTACTGTTTGCTTTTGTGCTTGAAGGAAAATTACTCTGATGGTGGGTCTCCCACTCCTGCTGTCATTAGATCAGCCCACCCCTCCCCTTGCCACCAAGGGACTCCCAGTGTCGTAATCGAGGTATCACATGCCTGGCCTTTGCCTCCTGTCTCTCCACCTTCTATGAATCCAGCCTGCCCTCCTTGCCAGCAAACCACGGCAACGACTAACATCAGCCCAGCCTGCCCTCCTTGCCAGCAAACCACACCAACGTCCAACATCAGCCCAACCTGCCCTCCTTGCCATCAAACCACGGCAACGCCTAACATCAGCCCAGCCTGCTCCCCTTGCTGGCGATCCACGCCGCCTCACAGCCCAGCCTGCCCTCCTTGCCAGCAAACCACGGCAATGCCTAACATCAGCCCAGCCTGCCCTCCTTGCCAGCAAACCACGGCAACACCTAACATCAGCCCAGCCTGCTCCCCTTGCTGGCGATACACGCCGCCTCCTAACAGCCCAGCCTGCCCACCTTGTCAGGCAGCAACTCCAGCCTCGTCACCTCATTCAGCCTCATCAGATATAACATGGTCTCCACCAAATGAGACATTTGAAGAAATAATTTTAGATGAGACCTCATTTGTTGGCGTTAATGAAGCAGACTTGGAAGATTCACCAGATCGTCTTGAAAGCCTGGTTAAAGCGTTACAGAACAGGTTGCCTGAACTTCCACCACCACGGAGCAACACAATTAATGTTGTTAGGGATGATGTATTTAATTGTGCAGAAAGGGCCTTTAAACGACAAAGGTTCAACCCGGAAGCCCCCATTTATGTTGTCTTTGTTGACAATGATGGGTCAGTGGAGGGGGCTGTAGACCAAGGTGGGCCAAGGCGGGAGTTCCTCAGACTTTTGACAAGAGACATACAACACAGCCGAATCTTTGAGGGACCAGAGGAGTCGAGATCACGTGCGCTTGATGGCGGTGGTAAGTATCATTTATATATCTATAGTGGTTATAGTGGTTTAATGTTTTTGTTATGCCTACTTACCAGGGATGAAAATGAGCACCACCCAAATGCTGGTAAAATATGAATGGCTGGTGGATTTCAGTAATTTAATATTGATTGGCTGGTAAATTTGACCAAAAATCTGCCGGTGTCTAGTAGATGTACACACTTTCAAATTTTTAATTTCCACCCTATGCTACCTACCATATCTTGTAGGGGTAAAACGGTACACAAAAAGCACAGTTTGGTTAATACCTCAGTTATGAAGTCACAGTTGATATAAGCCTGATATTTTTGATGCACAATGCGAATAGTATTTTTAAAAGGGGTCAAATGTTTCTTGATGTTAATTGACTTAACTGACAATATGGTCTGCTACTTAAAATGTTTGAGAACTTGAATTTGACACCTGGTCCACAATCATGTCTACTGTTTATTACTGTTAAAGACTGCATTTGGTACATGTGGTATGCATCTGTATTGAAAGTTTATTAAACTGTTCAGTATGAATGTGTGTACTTATACACCCCTAATATCTATTCTCCTAGCACTACAAGATGGCCTATACAGAACTATTGGCAGGATGCTGGCTGTGGCTTTCATCCAGGGGGGCTTGCCTGTTCATTTTTTTTCTGATAGACTTTATAGTCAAATTAGTGGACTACCATCCCCAAAATACAGAGTAGAAGATGTAGTGGATTATGACATTAGATCAATATTGGAGAAGGTAGGTGTCCTTTTATGCTTGAATCACTCTTTTTGGAGCATGATATTATGTTGGTGTGGGAAAGTCTGAGATCGGTGTGGTTATTGTTACTTCAAGGAAAACAATTAGGCTACTGTCTTTAATGCACTGTCTGTGTGTCTGTATTTGTATTCTAGATAAGTACGGCTGGAACCGTGGAGGCTGCAAGGTTGGAGGTGATGGCTGCAGCAGAGACCCTGGGTGTGATGGGCGCGCTGAAGTTCATTAATAACCTTGAGGACCGAGATGTCGTTGTCCAAATTGCCCTTCAGTTTTATTTAGAAGACCGACTTGCCCAGGCTCTTACACAGTGAGTATAATCAAAGTCTTATAGGCAAGTCACCACTCTCTTGGTAACAGTTTCGGGTAGTTATTTCGGAACATTATGTCAATATTCAGTCCAACAATGTGGTTGGTTATTACGGCTTCATGATTTGGGGAAAATAGCTAATTCTGATTTTTCTGACTGATATTGTGATTGGCGATATTATTTTTTTTAATGTCAATCAATTGATTCAGTTCAATATTCCAAAAGTCTCTTTAATTTGTGCCACCCTTGATTGGTGAGCATGCACAAGATGCACAGCACCCCGACCGACTGTGAAGCTCACCAAGTCAGAATGTCTGGGCCCCTCATGCTACACTACACACACCCACCAACCAGAAGTGGCACAGTCTAAGAGGATGAAATTAATTTTAAAGTCAGAAATGTGACAAAATTAACTCTGCTTACTGCTTGGTTGAATTTCCCATCGTCCTACGTAATTTAGAACGACCATTAACCGTATGTTATCTGCACACCTATGAAGTAGATCCATATCACACTTGTATGTGTGTGTTAGGTGTGTTAGGTGTGTTAGGTGTGTTAGGTGTGTGTTATCCCCATTAACCGTATGTTATCTGCACACCTTTGAAGTAGATCCATTTGTTTGGCCGTATCACACTTGTATATTAATTCGCTGAACTCGTGAAGTTTAAATGACCATGTTGCATACGAGCTGTAAAATGCAGATGTTCGTCATATGCTACAATGTTGCTATGTTCTGGAGGTGGCTTTTAGCTAGATGGATGACAGCAGGCTAAGTAAAATAGCGATGTTTCAGAGCTCATCAGAATCCTGGGATACGCCTGCAGTTCTACAAACAAGACAGTTTTAGCGATTAAAACAGGAACTGAACACAATGCAAGTGGCAACACTGGAATAAGCGGGATAATGGACTCCACGGTGGTGTGTTCACCGAAATGAATGCACTTACGAGGTTTAAACAGCCCTCTGTTTGCTTTGGGGCCGTTTTACAACCTCGACCGTGCATTCATTTTGGTGAACAGACCACCGTGGAGTCCATTATCCCTTACATGATTGTTTGTAGCTTTTGCGATTAGGTAATGGGATGGCTCATATTGTGATTACAATTGCAATGGGGATAATTGTGCAGCCCTAACTTGCATTACAGGAAGTGAGTGGTAAACTGCCATATTGGCATTACGAGTGCTGTCTCCTCATAAAGTCTGTTTGTATAATGTGAAAATAATAGCTGACTACTGTAATGCTTCTGGGGAGTGTTTCACAGAAGTACTGTTTTCCCTTTGTTATAGGTTTAAGGAGGGCCTTTTGACATTGGGGCTCCTTGATGAGGTGATGTGCAACCCAAGAGCCTTCCAAAGAGCCTTTACACAACCTCCACTCCCACTGACAGCCACCGACCTGGCCAACCTCTTCACCCCAACGCTGTCTCCAGTGGGCAGCAACAGAAGAAGATTAGAGAACCGCACTATTGCCCACTGGAGGGATTGGTTGTTGGAAGTGGAAGGTAAGGAACTTGCCTGTATCATTTTTACCTATAATGGCCTCCTTACACCAAACAACTTTGACAAGATTTGGGAAAGATTCTTGAAAGATTGTAGTCTTTTAACTTATGCCCCCCATTCAAGCTTTACTCAAAAGACTACACTCTTTCAAGAATCTTTCCCAAATCTTGTCAAAGTTGTTTGGTGTAAGGAGGCCATAAGACGAATATGTTTGAGGCTCTGATTTGTGTTTTGTTTCTGTGTTTTAGAAGGTAACATGGACCATGTTCAAGTAGAGGATGTACTCGTCTTCTGCAGTGGAGCCTCCCGAGTGCCACTTTCTGGCTTCCCGGAGCCACCAATGCTGGACTTTTTCCTTGTTACAGACTCCAACAGTTTACCTCTTGCAAACACGTGTTCAGTCACACTAAGGCTACCTCTGCATTCTAATTATCCTGATTTTTCAAGGCCAATCCAGCTGGCTGTGGCTTGGTCAGGGGTATTTGGCTTTGCATAAGGGAGGGAGGAGGGGGGGATTGACTCCCACAATTTTTCTTTTCTGAAAGTGTGTGTTTGAGGTTATGTATAGTTTAGGTCTACCTTTTTCACAGGTCCCTTGAGGAAGACTTCCGTTTTGGCCTGGATGAAGAAAAAACCTTCAAGTTTTGAGTCATTTTGTCAGTCTGGCTGTGGCAAATGTGGAGTGAAGAAGTTTGTGTTCTCTGGTTTACCGCTGGCCCACTGTGTGTACCAGGCATTCTGTGTGGAATGGGGAGGGTGGAGGGCTGACTCCCAAGGTCTTTTTTCTTTTTTGTAATTAAAGAACCAGGTGTTAATAATTAATGTAAATGTGAAGTAGTTTGTGTACTCTGATTTACCACTGACCCATTGTGTACCAGGCATTCTATGTGGAATGGGAAGGATGGAGGGCTGACTCCCAATGTCTTTTTTTTTTTTTTTTTTTTTGTAATTGTAATGTATGGGTGATTTATTGGCCAGGTTTGTATTGGTCTCTGCCCTGCAAAATAAAAATGCAACTTCTTGAAAGTGTAACATTCTATTCAAACATTTGTGAACTTTTAAACATTATTTTCTACTATCTTAGATTTTAGTTTCACATTATAGACATGACCAATAGGGCTGCAAATTGTGGGTAACTAGTGTTGAGTAGTTGTGGACCATAGGAACTTTAATCATAGCCTATAGCCAAATATAAATACAATGTGAATTTATGGTAATCCTGTTGGTTAGACTGGCGACCCACAGCTGGATAAGCAGGTCCTCTGAGCATTATGCATTGCCAGACACTGTGGGCTTCTCTGTCCGCTGATGTTTTGCTCAAAGGTCTAGGTGGTCCACTACAAACAGTCAATCAGCCTTCATGCAATTTCAGCTCAAAACCTTTTAATTCAAACTGCAGTCCGAAGGATACATTTGTCCAGAAAACGTTAAACTTAGTCTAGAGGCTGGGATACATATTTACAAATTTGAAGATCTGAAGTGGGCTCATTCTTTCACACAAACATACGGGTATTTGTGGGCGTTTTTTACGAGGTAACCAGGTACGCCATGTTTTTGGAGGTGCAAACAAACGCTGCGTTGCTATTGAGATTACATAGTAAGGAGCTAGCTCAAGGGTTATAAATGTATTTTGTTGTGTTGTATAATGAAAGCACAGCTTTTATGGCCATCCATGCGTCTTCCCTTCTGGCTCTTTGGCTATGAATTTGGTAACTATAGCTGACTATTTGACGTCTTTAGAACACTAAACAGGTGGAGGTATCAAACATTCTAAATTTTTTGACGTTAATCACTCCTATGAGGTAATTGCTATTGTCTATCCAAAGTAAAGTATCTGTTTTGAAGTTAACTTTGATGGTCAAATCAACCAAAACTCCGATTGTTTGCACCTCCAAGTGGTGTGTGAGGTAGGTCTGTGACGCGAGTTTGTGAAGAGAAAATGTGATAAGCCTATTAGGCCAGCCTATGGCATTTTTCATAGTTATGGTCCTGTTTTGCAGATAGTTTTGCAAAGCGACTAGGCTACATTGTTACGCATAATACATTTAAGCAACAATAGCAATTATCACTAATAACGACACAAATAGGCTAATGAATGTTTGTTTAATGAAGTTTCAACATTGTACAGTGTTCCTACATGTATTCATGTTCCAACACGAGCCTACATGTATCCATCATGTTCCAACAGAATAAGTACATGTTGCAACAATTCTGGGCACATGTTGGATACGTGTAAGTTCATGTAGGTATATGTAGGCTGCTTATAAAAAGGCAATTATTCTGATACATGTAAGTAAGGCGGGTGGTATGACGTTCGGTTGGTCGATGGGTTGGTTGATCAGATGGACGGTCGGAAGGTTTTTGGCACGATTCCCGCGCCATAACACAGTTCTCAATGCTTCGGTTTACATGTAGATACCCTCATTATGCTACGGTGTAAGTGTGTTGCTATTTGGAGCCTTGGTAGCGATTTATTTTTAGTCTAATCACAGCACAGCACCCAGAACACACCTTCATGAAGGGACTCATCGTTAGGTCTGCTTTAAATAACATACAGAACCTATAGTAATTTAACGTTGTCTGTAAGCTCCACAGATCGTGGCAAGACAATTGAATTGATTGTGGACTTCTTGCCGGGCAATGATGAGTAACTTAACTTGAATAGTCGTGTTGCGTGGATGTGCATAATATCTGTATGAATGTGTGTATCTCAATATGTTGTAATATATTCAACTGTATACATGACTAAGTTTGAATCGAGCTAGCTGGGCATTGAACTGGGTTGAATGGATTGGGAAAATACTTTTTTTTTTATGACTTATATGAACATGGTTTGGCTTTAAAAAAAAGTCTCATCTTTTTTTACATGACCTTTACACTTGGTGCTGGCAAGGCATTGAACTGGGCTTCATTAAAGGATTCCAACGGTACCTCATTCATGAAAATCGGACATACGGGTCAAAAGTTACATGCACACACCTTCATATACACAGACAGCCCAGCCCAGCCCATTAGAGCTCTAGTCCAGGCATTCTGTGAGAAAAAAACACCCAACCCAAAACTAATTGCAACAGAATTTTTTTTTGTTGTATTCAGTTCTTGAAACCTTGCCATATCACATAGTAAAAGTCCATGAAAATCCAAGTGGTGGAACATTGTCAAAAACGGCATACTCTGTGCATAGGTCAAATGCCAAAAACTGTACTTTTGGCAGTTTTCATGAACTTTCATAGTACAGGTGATATGTGATAATTAAGTCCACGTTTTTCATAAAAGCATGAAACTTAGTACAATTGTACAGTTTGAAGCCCTGAACATTTTCAGATTAAAACTGGTATAAAAAAAACCTAATAGTTGCCATGGCAACCATTACACATTTCACTACAAATGAATTAGACCTATATTTTGCATCTCATTTCCTGAACCAAACATGGTATATCAGAACAAGTGATGTATTGATGGTCCAGGATTTTCATGACACCACATACGACATCACACCGTATGGCATTTATAACAATATTTGAAAAATTAAACATTTTGTCTATCATATGAATCGTAACATTTCCTGTCAGATTTCCGCCATAGAACAGGAGTTGTATCCACAGCTCATCAGCTGTCAGAAAACTGTCATCAGCTGTCTGGTGCTTTATGCCTTAGAGATTTCCTAAAAGTAATAAGTGAAAGTAGGCCTATGGCAATGACAAAGATTCTAGAGCATTACACTCTAAGATATTTGGCCTAATGGTAGTTGGTAAATTTGTATTTATAAGGTTCTAACTTAGAATTCCAATTCGGTTGAAATTTGTTCATCCAAATCAGACATTTGGTGAAATCTTTTAAGATTTTGTGCAATTTTGGTGAAATATTGGTTTCACTTCAGAAATTCAGGCCAACTTAAGCAGGTAAGTTTGTCATCCAGTGTGTTACACATAGAGTTATCTAGAAATGTAAACTACTTTAGTATTTTGTATGCAGTGGATTAAACAAAGAGGAAGGCTAACCTAAGTTTAAAAACACATTCATTTTAGCTTTACAGAGCCTATCTCACTCGATAATTAAATGGTAGTGGCATATCTGTCTTCATTTCAGGGCAACAGCATGGAAACATGTGTATTCTGTGATCACCCTGTGTCAGACGATGATCAAGCTACATCTGCCCTTGGGGAAAAGGGGTGTGAAGGTATTTTCAAAGCGGCAGAGGCTCGTGGAGATACGATACTTGTTCAAAGTGGACAGAGGGTTCATAAGAAATGCAGAAAAGACTACTGCAACCCAATCAGAATTTCAGGCCATAAAAGGCCTTCTGGAGCTATTGAGTCTTTACATCCTGCCCAACCTGTACTACGTTCCATGGAACAAAAATTCTCATTTGATGTAAACTGTCTATTTTGTGGACAGCCGGCAAAATATGACGGAAAGAAAAGAGGATATGAGATGTTCCCTGTGAGAACAAAAGATTTTCAGGATTCTGTGCGTGAGCTATGCTTTGAGCGCAATGATAGCTGGGCTTTAAAAGTTCTGGCAAGAATAGAATTTGTTCAAGATCTTCACGCTGCAGATGCAGTCTACCACCAACAGTGCAGTGTGAATTTTCGAACAAAAAAACAAATACCTCACCCTTATGATGAGACTCTGTATTGTCCAAAGAAAAAGGGCAGGCCTCATGATCTTGCCAGAACAGAAGCATTCCTGAAGGTAGTCAAATATTTAGAGCAGAATGATGATGAACAGATCACACTAGGAGAACTTCTTGTGAAAATGAAGTACCATCTGAAGGAGGACAGTGATGACATCTGTGAGCCATACACAGCAATGCACTTGAAAAACAAATTACTAGAAACATTTGGTGATCAAATAATAATAACAAATATAAATGGAAAACCTAACGTGGTTACATTCAAGCCTAAGGCATCAAATGTATTGAGTGCATATTTGCATGAATTCAGGAAGGACAAGAGTGATATGGATGAAGAAAAGGTGCGTCTAGTAAAAACTGCTGCCAGACTCATCAAGGCTGACATAAAAGATGTAAAGATTTCCAGAGACACATTTCCATCATGTGAAGATATATCATCAGACAAAGCAAACCTGGAATTCCTTCCAGAGATCCTTCAGCTATTCCTGCAAGAACTATTTGCTGGGAAAAACTGTGAATTAAAGATAGCTGCAATAGGACAGGCCATAATGCAGGCAACAAGGCCAAGAGTTCTTCTAACACCTTTGCAGATAGGACTTGGCATACAAATGCATCACCAGTTTGGATCCAGGTTTTTGGTGGAAACTCTTAATAACCTTGGATTCTGTTCATCTTACCAGGAGGTGAAAAGGTTTGAGTCATGTGCAGCTGTTTCTCAAGGAACAGACATCCCTGGGAATATTGAAGGCTGTTTCATCCAATATATTGCTGACAATGTTGACCATAACATCAGAACAATTGATGGCCACAACACATTCCATGGTATGGGCATCATAGCAGGAGTTACACCACAGACCAAAGGGCCCAAACCAATACCTCGGATAACCGTGACATCACATGATATAGCAGCAGTTCGATGTGTCAATATCCACATTTGGAAGTCAAAGACCCCTAGCCTCTCATCCATGTCTTATGGAAAGATTGAGAATGCCACATACGTGGATAATGACTCTAACCTGCAGCTACTCTGAAAGTCTCTCGGGCCCTAAAACCTAAACTGCCTGGGTGGTCAGGACTAATGCAACAAATCCACAAAGGAAATCACCCTGGGAAGTCATCAGTTGTTTTCATGCCTATGACAGACATGAGTCCTACAGATATGTCTTGTGTGTATTCCACCCTGAAGTTTGTTTGTGAACAAGCAAAGAAATATAGTGTTACTCCCATCATCACCTTTGATCAGCCACTTTGGTGGAAAGCTATGAGCATCATTGAGAGTGAACCACAAGACAGTGATCTTTGCCAGATAGTGCTCCGTCTTGGAGGTTTCCATACAATGATGAGTTTCCTGGGATGTATTGGCCACCTGATGGCAGCATCAGGCCTACAGGAGCTACTAGAGACTATTTATGCAAAGAATGCTGTTGTGCATATGCTGTCTGGAAAGGCAACATCTCGTGCTATCAGAGGACACTTCTTGGTGGATGCAGCATTGAATACACTAATTTTGTCGGAGGTATACAACCATGTCCTCCCCCAAACCACCCAATGGCATGCAGGTGTTGCTGAAATATGTGGAAACTCTGCAATCCAATCAAATGAACATCTGGAACAGCCACCCCAGACAACACAGAGATGCACTGTGGATAATGATGATCTGCTTCTGGCCACTAAGTTACTAGAGAGAATGATGAAAAATAACATCAGCTTCATGGAGATTGAAGATTCATCAGTCTTGAAAAGAATGGAGGGAAAGATGGATGAAGCAAAAGAGAAAATGAAAAACTCACGGACTGCTACCCTATGGCTTCAAAATATGGATATGATAGACATACTGAGGCGGTTCATTTTGGCAGAGCGTCTGGGAAACTGGAAACTTCACATCAACACACTTTCTGACATGCTTCCATACCTAGCTGCATCTGGACATAATTTCTATCTCAAGTCAGCTAATCTGTACCTGCAAAAAATGTCCAAACTTGAACATGAACAACCTGCCACTTTTCAACACTTTGAGGGTGGTCTCCATGTCATCAGGAGAAGTGATCGCCTTTGGGCTGGCCTCTCCACGGACTTAGTCATTGAGCAGGTACTGATGAGAAGCATGAAGACGAATGGTGGTCTGACAAGAGGTAGAGGCATGACAGAGTTGCAGCGGGTGACCTGGTTGCTGTCAATGCCTGCATGTGCTGAGGTCAACAATGCCATGCAAGAAGTCACCGGAACAGCATTCACAACAAGTGAACAGCATAAGGACAGCATGCAAGCAAGAATTGAAAAGGATCAAAAAGACATCCAAGAGCTTGAGAATTTCCTACAACATCGGAACCCTTTCACATCAGACCCTTCCCTCCGCAACATCACTAGTGGAGTCACAGCTGACAGCTCTGCTAATGTAGATAAGGCCAAAGATGTTGGTCTGCATATCTTACATAAAATGGAGGGAAAGAATGTTGCAGAGTATACTTTTAGGAAAAATGATAGAGCAGTGACACTAGCAGCCAAACATGCCATCAAAGCTGATGGTGAATTTGTGCAGGTTGCTCCTGAGCTTTTGTTCCAGCGCTACATTGCTGCAGCAGAACACATGGAGAATCCTGATGAAATCTTCCGGTATGAATTATGTGGACATCCTGCTGCATTGTTTGATAACATGGGGATGATGAGGAAGGCTAACAAACCAGCACTCACAGATGCTGTATTAGCTCTACATACGCCTGATGAACATGACCCCTCATGTAATGTCCATTTTGTACTTGATGGAGGCTCTCTCTTGCAAAAGTTACCTTGGCCACGTGGGCTTACCTATGGTGCCATTGCAGATTTATACATCAACCACGTAAGGAAGAAATACGGCCAATCAACTGTGATTGTATTTGATGGATATGACAGTGGACCATCTACCAAGGACAGCACACATCAGCGTCGCAGAAAAGGATATATGGAGCTAACAATTACCTTCACAGAAGATATGGTCTGTAACTCCCAAAAAGAGAATTTCCTGTCAAACAAGGCAAATAAACAACGGATGTTAAATCTCATGGTAAGAAAGTTTCAAGATGAGAGTTTCAGAGTCTTCCATAGTGATGGAGACGCTGACCTGCTGATTGTGCAGACAGCAGTACAGGAGGCTATAACTGAAAAAACTGTCGTTGTCGGAGAAGACACAGACTTGCTGGCTTTGCTGTGTCATCATGTAAACCTGGACAGTCACACAGTCTTCCTTAAACAGGATGGAAAGAGAACACGAATTTGGAACATTACCAACTTAAAAAAAGACTTGGGTGAAGTTTGTAAATATATCCTCTTTGGGCATGCAGCATTAGGCTGTGATACAACATCAAGCCTCTTTGGGGTTGGAAAAGGCACCGCCTTAAAACTGATAGTAAAAAATGAACACTTTAGGAAACAAGCAGCTGTGTTCTATAATGAGTTTTCAACCAAAAAAGAAATTGAACAGGCCGGACAAGCAGTGCTTCTGATTGTTTATGGTGCAAAACATGTGAATATTGACAGACTTCGACATGAAATATTCAGTAAAAAAGTTGCGACGAGTTCGACCTTTGTCCATCCACAAGTGCTACCTCCTACTGCCTCAGCCACAAAATACCACAGTTTCCGTGTGTATTTGCAAGTACAAGAATGGTTAGGTAGAGCAGACCTGAATCCAACTGATTGGGGCTGGCATCTGGTAGATGGAAAACTCATCCCTAAAGAAACAGACCTTCCCCCAGCACCATCAGCTCTCCTGAAAGTAATTAGGTGCAACTGCAAAACAGATTGTACTAGAGCAACCTGCAGTTGCAGAAAGCATGGGCTCCAGTGCTCTCCAGCCTGTGGGGATTGTAGGGGTGTAAATTGCACAAATGCTCCTCATCCAGAAATTTCAGGCCCCTTTGATGAAGACGACATGTAAATAAATGTGTTTGTGTAAGTGAAGCAGTGTGTCTGATCAATTCGATTTACTGAGAGAAAAATCATATTCATTAATTATGTACAGCTTTAACATTGTAGAACAATTTAGCAACAAATCTGTTTGAAGTATAAATTGAACAACTCTTTGAAAATATAAAAGAATTTTACTCAACAATGCAAGATTCTAAAATTCCATGTTAGTTTAAATGGGGTCCAATATTCTTTAGAATGCTTATTCTAAAACATTCTAATCACTGTTTTGTCAGAATTTCCTGAAGGATAATGCATAAAACAACCCTCATTTTAACATATTTCCACCAACTGGATTTTCATGGACTTTTACTATGGTGTTTAGATCACCAATTGAAATATAAAAATGGAAAAATAAATTCTGTTGCAATTAGTTTTGGGTCAGACCTTACTTTGCCTGGACTACTCTGCCAGATGGCTCAGAACTCTGCCAGGTGCAAGCTTAAACAATTAGAGCTGTGATGTCACAATCGGAATTAGAATCCTTGAACATTCCGCCATTCATTTCAATGGGGCCCAAAAACGCCGAAAAATGGGAATACCGCGAAAACGACAAGGGCCAGCGACACGAAAGTAACAAGCAAGTTACACCGGTTCGGGCCTGAATTTTTGGAGTTCGAACTGCGTCGATAGCTCAAACGGTCTAGGAGCAGTAGTTCGTCCAAAAAGTGGGTGAATAGGAAGATATAATAATAATAATAATAATAATAATAATAATAATAAGTAAACTTAAGAAGAACAATAGTGGGCTTGCTGGATCAAACCCACTAATAATAATAAGAAAACTTAAGAAGAACAATAGTGGGCTTGCTGGATCAAACCCACTAATAATAGTCTAGTGAAGTCAGAAATGAGCCTGTCTAAGGCCTCTTGGAAATCATGTGGCATGTTACATTAAATGCGCACTCAATTGCGATTCGAAGCAAAAAGTATGATAGCCTAACGAAGGTAAATTGCATATTTGTAAATGCGGCGACGGCAAAACGTTAAAGTGAATCGTAGACTTTATAATAACCAAAGAAAGTAAAGGAGATGATTTGCACCTCCGTTAACCAAATAAAGGCCGTGGTTGTGTTCCTACAAAATGTTGGCACAAAACGTAATTTCTGTCAGAAACCAAGTAGGCTAAACGTTTTCATTGTCATCGTGAACTATGACGATGCCCATGTTCAGATGTGTTTCATTTATTCAAGCAGTGACATTTGGTTTAATGCATGGGGTAACGTGAGGTGCGTCAGAAAAAAGATGGGCCTGTCCCTCTCAAAACATGTTAAAATAGTGTGATTAGCAACCAGAAAATAAAAAAAATCCCAAGTAGGCCTATAGTCTTCTGACTAGAAGAGCTACATATGCGACTGATTACATTTAATTCACCTGAACAGTGTTTGAATCCTGTTTGTACTCACTGAAAATCTTGGACCTAGCAGTTACTGTGCAAAGCACAGATTCCATTTGTGTTATCTGTTATCACAGATTTCATTCCACATTAGCCACCAACAACTGGGTAATGATGTTATGCATGTACAAAATACAACATTTGAACACCCATATTGCTGCTGTTGTACTTCATTGTATATACAGCTGTTAATGTGATTACTCATATTTCAAGCCGCATTTCTCCGGCCCCTCAGTCGTGATGCTTTTCATGAACTGGCCCCCATTACAAACTAATTGAATAGCCCTGCCCTAGATATTTAATCCTTTCCTTCTGCCATTTAAAGTTGCATTTTAATAAGTTATAGTACTGCTCAATAATTCTCATTAGATATGGGATAGATTTTTCTGCGTTAGTCAAATACAACATCAGATCGTCTGCATACACACTAAGTTTATAACATTCTCTTCCAATATTAATACTACTTATTCTTGTCTGATTGGCGAATTTTTTGAGCCATCGGCTCTATAGCCAAGGCAAAGAGTGATGGGGATAGTGGGCATCCCTGCCTTGTGCCCCTAGTTATTTTAATTGCCTCTGATAGAGTACCATTTGAATAAACATATGCCACAGGAGATTTGTAAACAGTTTTAATCATTTTTATAATTTCATTTGGGAAGTTATATGCAGCTAAAACTTCATACAGGTAACTCCATTCTAAACGGTCAAATGCTTTTTCAGCTTCAACTGCCATCAGGGTCACCTCTAGTTTTTCTTTTTTAGCAAACTGCGTTAGAGATATACAAGTTCTAACATTGGTTTTTAACTGCCTATCTTTAATAAACCCTGTTTGATTAAAATTAATGATTGATGGTATTTCGATTAATCTGTTATTCATAACTTTTGTAATTATTTTATAATCGCAATTTATTAGACTTATTGGTCTGAAATCAGAGGGTTTATTGCACTCTTTACCTGGTTTAGGAATTACATTTATAATAGTCTTATACATTGAAGGTGGCAGGATTTCATTTGTAGTGGCTTGTTCTATAACTCCAAAAAAGAGAAGATTTATTTGAGGCCAGAATGTTGAATAAAACTCGGTTGGTAACCCCTTTTGGGAAGCTCTCATTGCTTTTTTGATTTCCCCCAAGGAAGGTCTTTAGCCAGTGTAGCTTTATGTTGCTCTGATAGCTTTTTAATGTCAATTGATCTTAATAAATTATTTTGTTCATCTGTTTGACCTTCAATTTCAGTAGAATATAATTTTTCATAAAAGGAAACAAATTCTTGGTTAATAAGTTTGTTGTCTCTAACCACAGAGTTATTCACTTGATATTTTAGTGGGATAGTTTCTCTTTTAAACATCTTCTTAACCAGATAGGATAACTGCTCACCTGTCTTATTTGACGATATATATCTTAATTTATTTACGTTATAGCTAACATTATTAGCTTTTTCTAGCAGCAGTTGATTGTATTCTAGCTTCAATCTTTGCAAATACTCCATGTCCTTTCTTACCCCAGTTTTTTTATGCAAGTGTTCAGCTCGACTGATGTCGGTCTCTAATTGTTTAACTTTTTTATTTAATTGTGCCTTCTTTTTAGACGAAAAAGAAATAATGATCCCTCTAATATATGCTTTAAATGCATCCCATATAATATGAACTAGTGGCTTCTCCTTACAGGTTGTGACATTTATTGTTATAAATTAATATGTTTTATTACGTAATTAAGGAACTCCTCATCTTTCAGGTATTTCCTGTTCATTCTCCAGATTCTATATATTAATTTATTAGTTGGAGGGCACATAGTGCATGTAACTGCAGCATGGTCTGATATAACTATATCTTGTATTTTAGATGTGATTACATCTTCTACTCCTTCCTTGGAATCAAAGATGTAATATAAGCGGCTATAGCTCTTTTGTGCATGGGAATAATGTGTGTAATCTTTATCTCTTAGATGCATTTGTCGCCACACATCTGTTTAATGAGAGGAATTCCAGAAGCTTCTTAGGGACATTAGGCTTCCTTTTCAAGTTGGAGCTGTCTTGTTCGGTGAAGACTTGATTTAAATCGCAGGCAAATAAAATTATTCCTGCTGATATACTATTTATTATTTTCTGAATATTTCTGAGATATTTCATATTATCTGAGGGAGGAGAGTAGATATTTATTAGTGTATATTTATCTCCATGAATTTCACACATAACTTTTAAATATCTACCATATGGGTCAGAATGTTTTGAGATTAAGCTAAATGGCAAGGATTTACTTATCAGAATACCTACTCCTCTACTTTTAGATGTGTAGGTTGATTCGAATGCCTCTCCCACCCACTGTTTTTTAAGGAATTTAATCTCACCAGGTTTCAGTTGCAGCTCTTGCAGAAAAACTATATCTGAAGACAGTTTCTTTAGGTGTTGCAGAACTTTTTGTTGCTTTACCCTGTCTTTAACTCCATTTACGTTCCATGTTGTGACAGTGAATTTATTAGGGTTAGTTTTAATATGACTGCTATCCAGCATTTTGTTTGATGGACATAAAGGTAAATATACTTGGCCAAGTTCTAGACTGATATGTTGACTTTAATAGGGAACCAAAAACACAAGACACACAATCCCTCCCACCGCGCAAACATATTCGACATACGAAGGACAAGTGAACAGACAGACTAGACACCCCTTCACTCACGCCCCATAGCAAACATACCCCCATAACAAACATCCATCCATCCATTCCTAAATCTACCTGCTTGTAGAACATGCTTTTGGTGAGGTCAGTTGCTCCTCTTTCGCTGCTAGGGCACTGAGCTTTTCAAATTAACCTATTAACTTGGTTACAATTTACGTAAAATACACCTCACATCTCCAGGAGGGGAAAAATAAATAATAAATAATACATAATAATAAATAATGAATAAACAATCTCCCCAATCTCATCTCAAAACACACACACGCAATCTTCAGCCCCACCCCCCCACCCCCACTCACACACACACACCTCCATCTCCAACCACTTACTCACATCACCGGCCCTTACCCACTCTCTACTCCCACCTTCCCAATACTCACAATCACACCCCCCACCTACCCTCGCTATGCAATTTACTGTCTCATTTGTATACACCCCACATATATACATACACATACACACACACATACACATAATATACATACATATATACATACATACACATACATACAGATATACATACATACATACACATTATATATATATATATATATATATATATATATATATATATATATATATATATATATATATATATATATACACACACACACACACACACACACATATACACATACATAGACACACATACATACGTACATACTCATACATATACAAATATATACATTTACGCCATGAAACCTATAGGCTGGCTGTCTAGTCCTAATAAGTCAATAGGTTACAAAACCGGCCTAATAGATATAATAAAAAGAACAGCCTTTTTAGTCTTTATCAAAGGGCCCATAACCAAGATACCTTATTACTCTTTATCACAAGATCCAAACCCGGGAACTGCTAGATATCTCCTCTTCTCGGCTCACATCACATCAGAGCTATAGCCTAAATCAACATATCCTGACGTTAACATGTCAACATGTCCATAGCAAAAACAAACAAAACAAACAAACAAACAAAAAAACAACCTCCGGTAGAAAAAAGGTTAACCAAAGTGGAGGGTGTATTTATCGCTGTTTATTTTCATTCTATCCTCTAAGAAGAAGCAGTAATAGAAGCAGATGCATTTCCACTTACCTTATCGCAGCACCCAGTCAATCCTTAGATCCAACAGGCTGCCCAGCAGGTGGATATCTTTTATTCAGTTCGGTTTCTGCTTCTTCTACAGTTGAAAACTTCAGTTCATCTACACCGTCCACGACAACCAATGTAGCCGGTAGTGATGGCAGTCTGACACTGAAGCTTCGATACATACTTCAACCCTTTAACTACAATTCCATTTGAACCACTGCTCCGAAAGTTGCTTTGGTACGGAAAAATCACGTGACATATGACCGTTATGACGTCCGAAGCAGAAACTGCTTCATTCTCTGAATGAATCACCTGAGTGGTTTGCAGCGCCACCGCCCCGCGAACCAATCGTGCTGCCACTGCAACGGGCACGGCCTCGTTTTTCTAGTCTGAATTATAGCGCGTTCAAAGCATAAACACTTTAGGCTAATGCACAACATTGCGTTCGTAGCCTCTACTGTGACAAGCATAGTTTGTTCGTATTTATTTATTTTTATTACAATGTAAGAGAGACGTGGGGAAACTTTATTCTGATCGCTCCTGATTAATCTTTATTTGTAAAAAGAATGATATCCCATTCTTATTCACGTGCACTACGTATGTGGGGGGATGGGGTGGTTAGGTGCGTGTGTAACCGGCAGACTAACTGCTGTACCAAGTTTGTCCTCCTGTTCTCACCGTAGCTCCTCTCCTATCGGTCACGCCCTCCAGTTAGCTTGCAGGTGGCTATGTACTCATTAGCGTCAATGGCACTTTCTATAAGACCGGCACCGGAGGTGGGCTAGTAAGTGATCCCTAGGCTCCGTACGTCCTCCCGACACTGTGTTCGCTGTGCTGTCACCTATGAAAGGTATGTGCTAATGCTCCTTTTTCACTGCAAACATGTTATTTTAGCCAGCTGTTTTTAAAGTGCAACTGTTTGACAACAGGTATTTGGCTGTGTACCAGACGCTTCCGGGTAGTGTTTTGTTGATCTACCGAAGGTATTTACAAGCACTATACCGTAGATGATTGAACTGTATGGTCCTTTTGTAAATGCCTTCACGCACATTCACAGCATTGTCTTTAACGTAGGTCTTGACTGAAAAGACGCCGTGTACGCGCAGGTTGCACTTTCTATTGGGAGATGCGTTAAGGTAACATTGGCTGTATATCTCAGTAAGGTTTGCCATGTAATATGTGTGTGTGCATGTGTACATATGTATGTTTATATGCATGTTTACAGTAACTGGATCTACTATAATGTGTCATGTTTCGCTGTAAGTCCTTGTGATTTAACTAGCCAATAACCTTTTATTATGTTGTATGTGAGCTATGCTTGTGTGTGATTTTATGTAGGTTTGCGTACTGGAGAGATACCAGGGAGTCCCATTTCCATTCATGTTGAGTGGTGTATTCCTAGAGGTAAAAGGAAACCTTGTTGTATTGTATCTGTATTGGTTTAGGCTGTATTTACCATAAACAATGGATTTTAACTGTGTTTGTTTACTCCTTTAGAAAGATTGCCACTGCTGCTTTGCCTCCTGTAGATTTAAGTAATTGTAGCTCTTGCCTCATTTTGTTTTCTTTTGTTTTGTTTGTCCGATTGATTTGGCCTAAACATAGGCGTGGCTGGTTTCATTTATTTGCCCTCCGTCGTGGTGTGTCGGCAACAGGTGTGGTATTGGCTGCCCCAGTATTTTGCTGTGGTAATGTGTGATGGTAGTAATGCTAACATCTAGCTTTCTTGACCCAGCCAGTTATTGCCAATAGCAACCATATCTTCCCTTCTCCCCTCCAGAGAAACAGAGTGTTGCAGCTGTTCCGCGGGGCAGGTCGCCGGATCTGAGTCCTCCTCTTCGTGTACTTCACACAGTATTTGTAGTGGTAATGTGGTCAAAAATATCCAGGCAACACTCAGGTGTGAGGAACCACTGCAGGTTTATTCACGATACCGGGAGCAGGTCACTAGCAACAGCATGTTCCAGTAACACAACTCAAAGTTCTCTAGGGCGAAGCCCCATCTTATACATGTTAATTACATTGGTAATACAAATCACATGAGTACAATCCTCATACATACAGAAATACAACAATACATACTGTATACACTTCTTGGACATAGCATGTGATCCATGCGCCATACAAGTCATGGGGCTACTCCAAGTAAGTAGATAATTGGTCCATACAATACATATACATCCTTCAGCATTCTCTTGCCATAGTCTAGTTCCTGTCAGGATATTCCTAATATTACTGCCTAAGGCAGAATACCCTTAACTCGTGACAAAAGGGGTCGCATGACCTTTATTAGAAAATCATGACATGGAGAGAACAAATGACAGACAAAGCAAAGTTGATGCGCAGTATTGAATGTATAGAAAGCATACAAAGAATATATGAAATGTTAATCACTTCTATGTAATAAATGTAGATTAGTATTCACTTCTAATACATGTAAAATTATTAGTAATCCAAAATTTCTCCTTCATTTCCCCCCTTTGGGGCTTAAGGCCACAAAGAAATTTTAGTAATCAAAAAGAAAATAAAAAAGAAAAATCCAATTTCCAATAACATCATCCAAAAACATTTCCGGGTCATCATATCAGGGTAAAACTCATTTCACATTTCAATATCATTCTATCAAATCTTTTGTCCAGTTCTATTTATTCAAACAGAATCCATTAATGTTAACACAATATTCAAGGACGAACCACCTAAAAATTGTTCTATCCCTGTCACACCTACTATGTTAAGGCAATCTTTACTAGTACACAGTCGAGATGCAGAGCATGCAGAATCGTAAGAAGTCCTGTAGGGAAAAACACGCATTTGAAAAGACTTTTCTTGGCACACCCAGCAGGTCTCATTTGTCCCTGCTACAGTTATTCTAACTTGGAAAGCCAGTTGACAGGCTTTATTAGAACCACAGATCTCCTCCTCTGGAGAAGTGGGCATAATCAGTATGAACACGCATAATAACAACACTAGCCCCATTCTACTTCCAGTTATAAAACAACAAACACTCTATTCTATCTTCAACAGCAGAGCTGGCTTGGGTTTTTAGGCCCTCCCCAGGTCACTGTCCAGCGATGATTAAATATCTAGCTAAACTGGAAATAAAACAGTGCTAGTTTAATGTATACTGATATCTTGTTTCTACTTTCAATATCCGCCACTGATCACCTTGGATGATGGATGAACTAATTTTAATGGACACTGGTGTACCACACTAATTGATTTCCCTACCCTCAAAGGAATGACTTCACATGTGTACTTTAGTAAAATGTGTAACAATCAAAGCATACTTCCGTTCATTTGCAGTCCAATACTTTCTAGTTATAATGCAGGTTAAAACAGCAGGATCTTGCAACACTTCCCTTATCCCCGATGGAACATATATCCAAAGGCCTACTGGCGAAGTTTGCCAAAACCTCCACTGGTCAACCTCAAGCATAAAGTCACAATCCGTTGAGATAATGTTCCGGTTCTTTCACCACTCTGCAGTGTGACAGATGAATCCAAGAGTCTCTTTCTGCAATTCTCACTGCAGTAGGTGTAGACAACAGAACTTGATATGGTCCACGCCACCGTTCTTCATTCCAGCGTTTTCTTCGAAAGTCCTTAACAAGCACCCAAGAGCCTGGTTCCACTGGGTATGTATCCAGAAAACTTTGAGGCAAAGCTGACGCCACCTTTTGAGAAACAGAAGAGAGAGCAGCAATCAGTTCTCGCATGTAACCAGACAAGGTACCATCTACATCTTCCAGGTTAGGGGGATAAGGTAAACCTGGAATTGGCATGGGACGGGCAGTCAAAATCTCAAATGGGCTTAAACCTTTTGATCTTGATGCACGGCCTCTGAGGTAGAGGAGAGCCAAAGGCAGAGCAGTCACCCAATCCATCCCAGTTGTAGTAGTTATTTTAGTCAATTTAGATTTCAATACTCCATTAACTTTTTCTACGGCACCTCCACTCTGTGGGTGATATGCACAATGAGTCCTAAAGTTAATTTGTAATTTTTCTGACAAGGCCACTATTACTTTGTTCACAAAATGTGGACCGTTATCTGAGGTAAGCTTTTTAGGTACACCCCATCTGGGTATGACATCTCTTATCAAGGCTTTAGCAACTGATAAAGCATTAGCATGTTTAACAGGATAACATTCTGGCCATTTAGAAAACATATCCACTATTACAAGGCAATATTCATAACCTCTGCATTTTGTCAATTGAATAAAATCCATCATAATATGTTCAAACGGGCCTGATGGTGGTGGGTGATGCCCTCCTTGGGTTCTCACTGTGGGTGCGGTGTTATTTTTAAGACAGATAATGCACCTATCACAGTAAGCAGCTGCCGCGGTGGTGAATCCTGGTGCAAAATAAAGTTGTTCTATTGTTTTTACCATAGCTGTTGCACTCGCATGATCTAAACCATGAGTAACTTTAGCAACTATATGAAAACATGATTTTGGTAAAACAGGCTTGCCTGTTGGAGTATGTAACCACAAATCATCATTATTCTTTTTACAATTTTTCCATTTTCTTTTTTCTTTTGTATCTGCCGATTTTTGTGCTTCTTTTAAAGCTTGACCTGATGTCACTATATCTGGTATATGCAAATTCAAATTGTGAAAAAACAATTGTGTTTTGTTCGAAAGTCTTAAAAACTCTGGTGGTATCCTCCTCTCAACTCCCCCCTTCGCGGCACTTTTAGCAGCCGAGTCAGCCCTCTCATTACCAAGGCTGACCTCATCAGCGCCTCTAGTATGCGCTGCACACTTGATTACTGCTACAGCAGAAGGAAGCTGAATTGCCTCCAGCAACAATACAATGAACTCTTTATGTTGTACAGGTTTACCAGTAGCTGTAAGAAAACCTCTTTCTTTCCATATTGCTCCATGGTCATGAACAATTCCCCAGCAATAACGACTATCAGTGTATATGCAAACAGATTTTCCAGCTGCCAACACACAAGCTCGAAAGTCCTATCAACTCAGCAGATTGGGCAGAAAAAGTTGGAGGGAGCGAGTAAGATTCAACCACTTCAAATTGATTCACCACAGCGTAGCCACTCCCTACCTCTCCAGATTCCAAGCGTAATGAGGAACCATCGACATAAAAAATTAAGTCAGGGTTAGTAAGGGGTTCCTCAGATATATCAGGACGAGGTTTAGTAGAAATTGTTATGACATCACAGCAATCATGGCTTTCACCATCTTCGGCGGTAGGTAATAATGTCGATGGGTTGAGGGTGGTACAACGTACAAGTGTGACATGTGCTAGAGTCAATAACACATGTTGGTACGAGAGGAGGCGGGCAGTTGTCAGATGTGATGTCTTTGCTTGTAAAAGCAATGCATGCACGTCATGTGGAACATGAACAGTCAAAGGATGCATTAATACTAGATCCGCACAAGCCATTACTGCATTTGAAGCAGCTGCAACAGACTTCAAACAAGGCACCCAGCCTCTTGCTACCGGATCCAGTCTCTTTGACAAATAGGCTATTGGTCTATACTGTCCACCATGCAACTGACATAATACCCCAGACATGTAACCTCCTTTTTCACATACAAACAAATGAAAATCAAGATCATAATTAGGCAATCCCAAAGCTGGAGCTGAAGCTAAAGCTTGTTTCAAAATCACAAAAGCAGTCTCACAGTCGTCAGTCCAAGTTACAATGTCAGTCAAACTCTTACAAGCATTTGCGCATGCTCGGAGAGGTTGTGCCTTCTCCGAGAAGTCTAAAATCCAAGCACGACAATAACCAATCATTCCTAAGAAGCTTAACAATTGCTGCTTTGTCCTGGGTCTCGGACAACCAGTAATTGCAGTGATGCGTGACGCATCCAGGGCCCTACAGCCAGGAGTAAGTATATGACCCAAGTACTTAACTTGCTCTTGGCAGAGTTGCAACTTTTCTTTAGAGACTTTAAGTCCCACCCTGGCCAGGTATTTCAGCAATGCCACTGTGTCAATCAGGCATGATTCTTTTGATGGACTTCCTAATAAAACATCATCAACATAAGAAATAACAGTACTTCCTGCCAGTGGAGTAAATTGTGTCAAACAGGCCACTAATGCCTCATTAAACACTGAAGGTGATTCTGTGTATCCCATAGGCAAACGACTCCAAGTATACCTTTGACCTTTAAAGGTGAAGGCAAACCAGAATTGAGAGGCAGGATGTACTCTTATCGTAAAAAACGCATTTTTAATATCAATTACAGAATAAAACTTTGCAGTGGATGGCAGACTAGAGAGAATTGTGCAAGGATTTGGCACAATAGGATGCCTCGGGTGAATAGCGTCGTTAACAAGTCTTAAATCTTGCACAAATCTCCAAGTGCCATCAGACTTCTTGACGGGCAAAATTGGTGTGTTAACTGGGGAGGAACTGCAACGCACAATAGCTCCCCTGTCCAATAATGATTTGAATACGGGCTCTATCCCCTGCTCAGCCTCTTTCGACAACGGATATTGGGCTTTCGACGGGTAATGCAATGTTTTTGCGCATATTTTTAATGGTTGAGCAGTAGATAGAGTCCCAAAGTCATAACTATCAGCTGCCCAGAGATTATCTGGAACCGCGGCTAACAGATCTGCTTTCTCTTTTAAAGAGAGAACCCTCCATTCATCGGGTTGGGTTAATGAGGGTATTAAACATGCAGAGAGCTCTTTCTGCACAGGAGTAACTTTCAAGGAACACCATTGTTGGAAAAAATATGCATCTTGCGATGGTGAATAAAACAAATTTGGGGTATCTCGGACCACTGTCCAATCTTTAGCATTCACACACGCTTTCACAAACGGCCCTAAATCAATCCAATTTTCTTGGGCTTTTACCAATGCAACATGTGGATAAGAATTTGGGTTTGCAAACAAATATTTCAGACCTGGAGACAGGTCTACTACTACTGCAGAGTAGATTTTAGAGGTCAATATGCCGGCTACATCAATAGTCTCAATACTATTTCCTATCTGGTACCACTCTTTCACATACAGCTGATCTGGAGAGCCTTGAAAACATGCGATTGTACACTGAAATTGCTCAGGGGTTTCTGTCTTTTCTAGAACCGAGATCGGAGATTTTAATGCTAAACTAATGTCTTTACACTCATATCCTATCCATGTGGGGTTAACTTTCTGACAATACAGATAAATGGGCCCTTCTAGACCTACTCCTTCAGGAGAAAGAAAAAGTGTAAGATTTAATTTACACATTAGATCTCGGCCTAGTACATTTTCAGGGCAAACACTGCTCAAGAGAAAAGAATGTTCTACTGTCTGATGTTCATATTGAACCACTAAAGGGGTAGAAACTGGTTCTGCCACTGATTGGCCTGAAGCTCCTGTTACATATATAACTCTATTGCTTTTTAATGTTAAAACTTACAACTATCTTTCCTTCCAAGTGTACTAACATCCGCTCCTGTATCAACTAAAAAAGATACATCATTACCATTCAGAGAAAGAGTTAGCTTAGGTTGTGCGGCAGCATTCAAAGTCAGTTGGGGATAAAGTTCATAGGGTGATACAGAAGTGTTGGTGAGGGGTCCCGGAGTCCCCTGTTCAGAGTCCTCCCTGTCCTATTCAGAATTTCCATTCTGTGTCCAGACCGGACCCTGAGGGCGTCGTTGTGATGATTTATCCCCGTCTTGTCTCCAATCACCCTGCTTCGGACAATATCTCGCTATGTGTTCTACGTCTCCACAATTCCAGCAACCGTTTCTTTCAGTCCACCTAAATCCTACTGCTCCCCTTCCTCCACAAAGTTTGTTAACTGCTGAAGCCACTTCCCAAGAATTCTCTAGCAGTCTGTTGTAAGCTGAGAAATAGCCATTTTAGTCCAATCTTCAGTAGGTGAATACTTGCAGGGGCTTAGGGGCAGGAACAGCCACAGCTGGTTGTGGTGCAGGGGGTGCTGAAGGGAATGGTGGTGGAGATTTACGAACTATAAGGGCTGGATTGTCAGGTTCACTCGTCTGCACATAGACTTCAGTTGAAATGTCCATAGCTCCGCACAAACCTTCTCTCTCTCTCTCTTTGGCCCTGCTCTTTCTGTTGCATAACTTTTCTCTGTTCCATAACTTGCTTTCTCTTTTCCTCTCTTTCCCTCGCTTCTCTTTCCCACTTTTCAAACAAATCATGCTTAAAAGGCCTAGCCTTCCTTTCCATCATAGCCCTACATTCAGTTAACCTTTCCAAACTCAACGTACCATCTAAAGGAAATTTTCCTTCAGTCCATCTACTCCACTTATTCAATAAACATTCATCTACACATTCAGGTCCATATTTCTTATACATATCTTTTAAACATCCAGGATTATGTATACCTTTGGGCAATTTAACAGTTTTACTATTACTAGTCCCCATAGCAGTGTCCCTTTAATATATTTTATTTAGCCAAATTACCTCACGCCTAAAACAGAGCAAACTATCAGAGTACAATAGCAATGTTATCAACCAATCCAATCCCCGTATCAAGCGCTTTAAGCCAATCCTACCGATTGCTTCTCTTAGCAGATCCTTTATCGATTGCTCTTCGGCTGTGCTCACAAGCCAACCTTTCTACCTTCCTACAAGTAGAGCAGATTGCTTCGGTGGCACCCCGGCACACAAGCCAACTTTTAACTACAAAGCGGTAGAAAAAAATCGCTTCCCACTCACCACCTAGGTGCCTGTGACCACAATACGGTAATACCGTATCCGAGACACAGGATGACTCCCTTCCGGCAAGGATGGGTCCCGCGGGCGATGTTGCCTTTTTTCCACGGTATTGTCCCAAAATCAAAAATAGATCTCCCGTAAGCGCTTTTCGGGTCCTACGCCTTCCAGGTTTCACCGCCGCGTCTCGGAGTTAGGTATCCCATCCGCTGCCACCAAAATGTGGTCAAAAATATCCAGGCAACACTCAGGTGTGAGGAACCACTGCAGGTTTATTCACGATACCGGGAGCAGGTCACTAGCAACAGCATGTTCCAGTAACACAACTCAAAGTTCTCTAGGGCGAAGCCCCATCTTATACATGTTAATTACATTGGTAATACAAATCACATGAGTACAATCCTCATACATACAGAAATACAACAATACATACTGTATACACTTCTTGGACATAGCATGTGATCCATGCGCCATACAAGTCATGGGGCTACTCCAAGTAAGTAGATAATTGGTCCATACAATACATATACATCCTTCAGCATTCTCTTGCCATAGTCTAGTTCCTGTCAGGATATTCCTAATATTACTGCCTAAGGCAGAATACCCTTAACTCGTGACAAAAGGGGTCGCATGACCTTTATTAGAAAATCATGACATGGAGAGAACAAATGACAGACAAAGCAAAGTTGATGCGCAGTATTGAATGTATAGAAAGCATACAAAGAATATATGAAATGTTAATCACTTCTATGTAATAAATGTAGATTAGTATTCACTTCTAATACATGTAAAATTATTAGTAATCCAAAATTTCTCCTTCAGTAACGTGCACCTCACTATTTGCAGTGATCACTCTTTGTAGTACCTGTGCCTATGCGAGCGTGTGTGTCTGTGAATAGGCAACAGAATCCGCAGCACGGGTGGTGTGTCGGTCTCACTCCTCTTCCAGGACAGGTAACCGCTCCCGAACAGCTGATCAAATTAACCCTACTTGATTACATGTAATATTCCTGGTGGCAGCCACTACCTTCCTCTTGCTGGCCTATTGGGCCTAATATTTACTGCACTCCATCCTGAGAATCAAACCCAAGACTGACTTTTTAACTGAATTGCTTGTGAATAAATATTGTTTATTTTTTCATTGAAATACCACGTCTCTGTCATTACTGGCTTATCTGTGTGCGAGAGCCCTCTTGTCTAAATCAAGGTGTTGGAGGTCTAGCTAAAATACATCTTGGTGTGAAAGGCCCCAAGTGGCGTAGTCGAGCACTCTATAGTCAAGACTCTTGTCATCTGACTCCCGTGGTCACACGTGCACTAGATTTATTTCACTAGTAAAGCTTCCTGTCCACTATCTAGCCGGGATAATTTAGATGCAGTCTTGGCTTTTCACCAGGAGAGGTCGCTGTTAATGAAGCTTCGAGTAATGAACCCATTTTCGAATCAACTGTTCAAAGTGGTTCAGTGCTTCACCAAAGCTTAATTTGCCCATCACTAGTAGCCGGGTATTTGATCCTAGTGGTTATGCGCAAGTTGTGAAGTCGCTCCCGTAAAGGCCAGAACGCGCCCCTCTTCTTTCTTTCTTGGGCTGAGCGATCAGGAATACTCTGATACGTCGGGGACTTCTCTTCAATTTCTTGGCCTTGGGATCGGCGTTCTCTGATGGCTTGTAGGATCTTGAGTTTTATCTGAAAGCTTTGCACTCGGAAAATGATCGCTCGAGGGCGGCGTGGTTTCTCCTTCAGTGCTCCAAGGCGGTGGGCCTTCTCAGCATCTCGTTCAGCTTCAGGCCCCATTCAGTCTCAAACAAATTCACTAGGAAGGGAATCATTCCAGATGACTTTTCCGACTGTTCGGGTACGTCCAGAATTTTGAGGTTCTACTCTCGTTGCCTGTTTTTTAAGTAGATCGATATATTCCACCGCCTGGGCAAGGTTTTTCTTCAACCCCTCGATTGTACTTTGGTGATCCTCTAACTGGACTCCGTGCTCATGCATAACACGCTCTGGAAATTCACAATTTCGTTGCCGTTTTTTTTAAAAAAAAAAAACATAGTCCAGTATTTCTTTCGAAATTGAAATGAAGTTGTATGGACTGGACTATATATATTTTTTTTTTTTTAAAAACGGCGACGAAATTGTGAATTTCCAGAGCGTGTTAACTCCACACTCAGCAATCGACTCCTACGGACTTTCCCCTGAAGCTGGCAGCAAAGATGGCAACATTTCTGGAAAGGTACTGCCTTGATGAAATTCATTCTGGACTCTCTATCCGACCACATAAAGACCTCGGGATACTTCGGTTTGGCTTTAGGGACCCTCTACTCACTACCACGTAAGTGTAATGTTGTTTGGAACTGTAGAAGAGGTATAAAAATAGCGTTTTGTAGCGGCGAAATGACATGCCTCGGTCACTTCCAGGCTAACGAGTTTTGACTAAAAACGGTAAAATCGAACTTTCTCAAAACACATCTGAATGACATGATTTGGATGTCAACTCAACGTATGTACTCCCAATCATCCGTAAATTGTTCTTTAAGGCTCTTTATTCTGGCGTTCTTTAAGGCAGAATAAATCCATGGGGAGAGGGAAATTAATCCATGCTTTTGTCACCTCAAGGATTGATTATTGCAATGCTCTATACGCTTGCTGCAATAACACCTGTCTAAAGAGCTTACAGCTTATACAAAATGCAGCTGCTCGCACACTCACTAGAACTAAAAAATATGAACATATTTCCCCTATCCTGGCATCTCTATACTGGCTGCCTGTTAGAAGACGCATTGACTTCAAAATATTACTTCTAACATACAAAGCCATTAATGGCCAGGCACCAGAATATATTAAAGATCTCCTAGTCCCATATAACCCACCCAGACCGCTACGATCACAGAATACTGGCCTTCTTGTAATTCCAAGAATCTCAAAAACTAAAGTAGGAGGCAGAGCTTTCAGCTATTGCGCACCCCTCCTCTGGAATAATCTTCCTACCTCAATTCGACTAGCAGACACCCTCCCTATTTTTAAGTCTAGACTTAAAACATACCTCTTTACTGCCTCCCATAGTTAGGTATGGTGCGTGGAAATTCACCCACCTCAGGGTTTTTTGGAATGGACCACCCTGCTGAGTCCTCGTTTGACTGGCACCCCAGTCGCGCGTGCGATGGTGGTCACTGACCATACCTGCGCTGGTGTCGACTACCCCTCACCATGCCTTAGTTATGCTGCTATAGCATAGTGCTGTCATGGACTTTTCATGTGTCACGCCGTACAACCCCCCCCTCTCCTCTCCCCCCTCTCTCTCTCTCTCTCTCTCTCTCTCTCTCTCTCTCTCTCTCTCTCTCTCTCTCTCTCTCTCTCTCTCTCTCTCGCCTATTCCCACCATGGTATACTGTAACAATATATAGTACTACTTATTGACATTAACCATTTTGATTTTCAGTAATACTAACCCACTCTACATCTCTCTTTCTTCCCCCTTACTGTACCTCACTTGTGAGGTATATCATCACCAGTCATCAACCATCCGTGTGTTGGCCCTCCTCTCACCCATCTCACCTGAAGTCCCATCCCCGATTGCCCTATTACTGCCCCCTATCTGGACTCCTGGCCCGTACAGCCTAGCGACCCACCACCAGCCTATGGCAACTCTGCCTGGATTACTGGCCCGTCTGCCAACCCACCACATGCCCCTCGACAACTCCCTTCCCCTGGACAATTCCAACGCTGGACTATTGAACTTTCTGTCACTAAATCAGGAATAATAAATTACCATAACGGATACGTAATCATCCCACCTCTTGTAACTTTCAGCTCAAGTGCTTTTAACACCATGTCTTATTCTCTACACCTGACTAACATATGCATTTGTCATGTATACAGACCTTACTGTCCTGTACTGACCCTAGGCAGATGGGTCAGGCCCTTGAGTCGTGGATCTGATCGAGGTTTCTTCCTACATGTATCTCCAATTCTAGGGAGTTTTTCCCCCCTGTTACCCCTGTTACCCATGGGCCTCTCTCTCTCTCTCTCTCGCCCCGGTTACCCATGGGCCTCTCTTGCTTTTCTTTTCTTCCTTTCTTCCCTTCTTTCTCTGATTGCCTACATTCTGTAAAGCGCCATGATACATGTGTTATGTTTTGGCATCTATAAGCACAATAAATTGAATTGAAATTGAAATTGAAGGCTCTTTATTCTGAACCATTTCAAAGAGAGTTCAGGATTCTATCTTCAATCAAGTATGTGTAGGCTATGTGTCATTGCATGTTATTTCTGTCATTAACTATGGGCTTTTAACTTTATGCATTAATATTATGCAACATGAAATAAACCATCCTCCTTTCAATAGTTAACAAATACAGTAACATGCATGAAGCAAAATGTACATGCTTTACATCTGGGCTGTTCAGTGACATTGAACATCTAGACTGCACACAATATACCAGAGAAAGGGCACATATGAAGAGAGCAGTACAGAAATATATAAGAAAGATATAAGATATAAGATATAAGAAGAGAAAGATATAAGATATAAGAAGAGAAAGATATAAGAAAGATATAAGATATACGAAGAGAAATATCTAACAATGAAAAACTTACTGAGCATGCCCAGCACACAGTCCACAGTCCAAAAGAAACCCAACTAGCAAGTAGAATTTAGTTTTGTTGTCTCTCTTTATTTATTTATTTTTAAAAACTGGATATAAAGTAGCATCCCATTGGATCACACCTCAGCCCGGAAGGTGGCGGTAGTGCACTGAGTTTGCAAACTGCAAAGCTCGACACTGATTCAAGACGTCAGTTTTGAGCGTCACATCCCTACCAATCAGCCTGTCTATGGTCACATGTCAGTATCGAAACCGAAACTTTTTTTGTTGGAGCAGACGCGCCATTTTGTGCATTCGGAAGAGGGCTATTTCAAAAAGAAGAAACGAGGGTAAGAGATACAAACACTGACATTTATCATAATTAGTCGTTTTAATGTGAATAATTGAAAATGCCTATGTAGGTCCTGTACGAAATCGATAACGTCAAGTCAAGCTTGAAGCTTCGTTTCTGAAGGATCGCTACAGTTAACATGGAGGCAACATTAGGCCGCACAGCAGTTTAGGATTTAACATAGCCTTCATCGTGAATGTTTGAATTCAGGAAAATCATCACAATAGGCTAAGAAAACAGTCGGAGTGCCGTATACGCAGTCGTGTTGGAGACAGCATTATAATTAATCACTCGAAAGCAAATGTAATGTAGGCTAACATTTCGCAACTTTGCCTGGGTGACGTCAGTGGCGAGGCGTAGGGGAAAATTCCGAAGAAGCCAAGTGTCACGAACAAAAAAAAACACCTGATGTTTATTTTTCGCAATGTATAGCGGCACATAGTCTACTGTAGCCTTCAGGAAATGTGAAGTAGCCTAAACTGGACTAGGGACACTTGTGACAGCAACACACACACGCTGTCTCTCTCCTCCTCCCTCCCTCACACATTGTAGGCTACGTCCTCCACACAACTGCATACTCGGCCACCACAACAGTAGGTCTATGTGTAGACTACAGTAGGCTACGTCCTCCACACAACTGCATACTCGGCCACCACAAGGACTATGTGTAGACTACGGAGCATATGTTATGTAGTAGCCTACTGTATGAAACACGCAATGTCACGGCAGTGTAGCCTAACAACGCAGCCTGGACTACTGACACTCGTAACAGGAGCACACACGGTCTGTCTCCCTCCCTCCCTTGCAACTCCTAAAAGCTTCTACCCTCTCAATTTGTTAAAAACTGTTGCATTCAAGTTTGTGTGTGTGAATATTCTACGAGTGTTGTGCAAATTTCGAATTTCAATTCTGCTTCCTGTTTGCTACCTCATTTGAAATGCAAGTGAAATTCAAGAATTGAATCGGAATTTAAGAGCCAGTTTCAATTAGGGCCAACTTCTGGCATTTTGCACAAACCTGATTTTAACCCCTGTGAGTCTGTGTCAGTTCTTCATACAGTTGTTCAGGGGCTCAGTTTTCAAAGGACCTAAATATGTGGCGACTTTTTTTCGAAAAAAAAACGGGATGTAGCCGATCTGAATATTGATATCCCAATTTCTTTCCCCCCCCACTCCAGTGTGGAGTCCGCACTGCCCACAGCGACCCAAACCCTTGGCAAGTACACCTCGCTGCAGCCTGCGGGAAGGCGAGGCTTGACATCAAGCCCCGCCCACATCCAACTCAGCCAGCGTCACTCCCCATACGCTTTGGCTTTACTACCGACAGCCCAGTAGCGAATTATATACAGTAGTATATTGTTTCATATTAGATGATAGAAACTGATGATGTAGGCTAAACACAAATGACATTTCATGCAACAACAGTGAATTTTTCATGTAGGCCTAGGCTAGTTACTGTAATTGGGTTTGTGTACAAAAGATTCACTGAACAAAAATGCTGATGTGGTACATGAAAATTTAGCTAAAAATGTGGAGAATGCAATGCAATCAAGCATTTTGGACGATATATTGGCACAAGCTGGCAGAATAGGCAAGATGCCGATGTGCGTTTTATTTGGAGACTGTTTTGCGAGACAGAGACTGAGTTTGCTGCTGATATTCTGGGGATAGGCTACAACATAGCCAATTTAGGACTTTAGCCTTTTAATATATTTGTTGCATTGGATCTGTCTTTCTAGAACAGGCAAGAGCTTTCTAGCCTCACGTCAGCAGCGCTGCATCACCCATATACATTAAAACAACCAGCGGATGGTGGGCGGGTGCGGTTTTGAAAATTGGTCAAAAAACTTTGGTGCTGATGGATGATACGTTTTGCTATGCAGTTATGGTTGAAATAATAGCCCATCAGCGCATCTCTAGTGTGTGTGCCTCTCTCGCTCAGAGGGGAGGGGGGGGCTGAGGGGTCGATCAAGCATGGATTCTAAACTCTGTGGTGGATAGGATCTACAATTAGGTGTTAATTAATATTACTACGCTAGGTCCAAGTACTCCCAAGTGCTATTGCGCCACACATTGTAGTTCTCCTGTTTATTCGCTTGGAAAATCGCCACGTTTCATGTTGTGTGACCGTAGACATTTTTATCAACTACTCGTGCAACTGTATTTAAGTCGGGAAAACGTGGATGTTTTTGATTACTTCTATGTCTGGCTACGTCTGAGCCCGCTAGCATAGCAACATGCTAACACATTTGCGCCGCGCACCAGAGCGTTTGAGTGCACGTACCGACTAGAGACCGACCGATTTGGGTTTTTCTAAAGCCGATACCGATTTTTAGCGGTCGGAGTCAGCCGATGGCCGATGTGACCTGCCGATTTTTTGGGCCGATATGCTATCGTATTATCCTTAATTGGCATGCTAAAAATCATACTAGTAAGAGGAGGCACAACACTTGTAAACTTCACACGATTTATTGAAAATTGAACATTAAAAAATCAACATATGAATTAAATATAAAATAAATAAATAAATAAATACCAACTGACTGTAGGGGCCTACTCATCGATTCATAACAACAAGAATTAACAAATGTATGACTTCTTGCAGTCTGTTAGTCTATTAATTATTCATTTTAATATGTTTAACAGAGTGCAAGAAGACTTCCATGATGTGACAACTTCAGATAGTTACTTCAAAACGGCAAAATACATGTTCTGGTTATACAGTTTCACTGTGGAACTTCCATGCCTTATGTTGTAAAATGGTGTTGCGGCTCCTTTAAGAGAGCTCCATGTGTGTGTGTGTGTGTGGGAAGCTGGGAAGGAGGAAGATAGAGAGAGGAGGTGTATGTATGCGACTGGAGCAGAGTGTGGAAGTTCAAGTTGGAGTCTGTACACAGTGTGAGCGGTGTTACTGTCCGAAATAAAACTCCATCCGAAAGTTCAGCTCGTGTATTTTGCTCATCAGAAACATCACGCTGGTCACCAGGGGTGTGTTTCTCGACAGTGTTGTTGCTAACTAAGTTAGCAACTTACTTGGTTGCAATGCAATTTCCCATAGGCAACCTACTAAGTTGCTAACTGGTTAGCAACAATGCTTTCGAGAAACGGGGTCCAGCATTGAGGGGGCTTGCCGGCGCATTCCCAACGCACTTTCGGTAAATGAAGCAACATCACAGATTACAACCATAAGAGAAATCATAAGAGAAAATATACGACTTTGGGACACTGGAATGTAAAAATTGATGCCTTACCTGTAGACAGTCTTGCTCCTTCTTGAAACCAAAGATTTTCTTAGTTCTAAATAGACCATCTCTTTTAAAACCTCGTGCTGTGTTCCAAGTAGCTGCCCGCAGATGTGCCTGACTTAAAATCGGCGCGGCCAAATAAGAAAATCGGCCAATGCCGATTGATTAAAAAATAGCAAAAATCGGCCGATTAAATCGGCTGGCCGATCGATCGGTCGGTCTCTAGTACCGACACTGGAGAGGTATGACTCAACTCGTGAAAGTTAAGGTAAGAACATATATTACTACTGACATTGGGTGGCGTGTTCCTTTAACAGGTGAACCAAAAGCATGCATTGTGTAACGATAACCGGTTAGATCAAGCTAGACATCTCAAATATAGGCTACTGCCCAGATAAGCAGATATCGGACCACCGGTAGATAGGCTACTTGTCAGCAACCCGCGATGGTAACGTTAGGCCACCGGCAGTCTGCCGTATAAACGAATAAAGAAAAGGTTGTCAAAGCTGCGGCTCGTTAGCCCAGCGGACCGCAGTAGAACCGATGTGCAAAAACTCAGTGGTCCGCCGGCGGCAGCGAAACCGGTGGGCCGCCGCCAGCCTCTTGCCATCTGGGTGGTTAACTTTGCTGGCTAGCTACCCAGCTAGCTAGTTCCTATCTGACGAACGAGTAGTGTGACAACGGTGTTCTTATGGAAAAGTTGGTGCCGTTGCGAGTTGTTGCACTGGTTTGATTCCACAGTTTACGTGTTGAATTACACAATAAAACGTGTTTTGCAGTAAGTTGCTGGTTTGTAGAATGTAGCAGCTCGCTCAGTCTCGTTGCGAGTCCTGGCTCTAGTCTGAGTAAAAGAAATGGACGAACAGACTCCGTAGTTTTCAATGGGAGGGCACTGAAGGTTTTTTCAGTTGGCTTGCCATCGTACTGCGCAGACTTAGCCATCGAACTGAATCTTGTAACTCGTATGATAGATGGTTCACATAGAAATTCTTCTCTCACTTCCTTCACCTTCAAAGTCATCAAAGTTAAACATTTATTCATGTATTATTATTAATATCATCCTAACAAGTGATATCAAGTCGTGTTAATGTTGAAACTACCAGACATGATCATCTTCAAACACAATCATGGTAAAAACAAAATAAAAAAGTTATAGCCTTCGTCTTTCTACTTTTCCGACCTACAGTCAATCCATCGAAAACCTCTGAAATGATTAACGTTAGTGCCGGTTTTTCATTAGGTTTACTTGCCTCTATGTAATGCTTTACCTTAACATACAATGGTATTATAGGCTACATAGCTTTGTTCATGAGTTTCTGTGCTGGCAGGACTTAGTTTCTTATCCAAACAATACGGTTATCTCCCTACTGTGCGACAGGCATAATAGCGTCATATTACGTCAAACGTTAGCTTCCCTACAACCGGACTCGCTAACTATACTTCTTACGGGAACCTCAACGTTAAATACGAGGTAGTTGAGCCTGTTTTGCCTTCTATTGTTTATGTAGACAATACAGAAGCTACAATGTCGGCACAGGATATATGTTATATGAAGTTATGGGAGTTCAAAAAAATCCTAAATTAATGGGCGTTCTATGGGGTTAGCAGAGAGTTGATAACTCCATGGATGCTTCTACTTCCGGGAATTCGCCTGCCCCCTTGTTCGCCGCCAGCAATTTTAAACTGCGTGACGAAATACTAAAAAACATGGCTGACTTGGATGTGGGCTGGGCTTGATGTCAAGCCCCGCCTTCCCGCAGGCTGCAGCGAGGCTTGGAGGCTGGACTGTAGCGTGCGTCACGTCTCCTCCCCTAACAAAACGAAACGAAACTGAAACAGAAGTCGTCGCTTCCGTATTGCGAAAAAGCAGTTGAACATTTCGGCAATGACGCATCTTGAAAAATACTATTGGTAAGTTTATCAACTTTGGATATTAAAGGATTGAACCGGTGCTTCAACGCAATGGCTTTCATAGTAATACTATAACAGGCAATACAACTGGAAAATGTAGTATGTAGTTTGTCTTTCGGCGTCGACACGACGGGTCGGGAAAGCGAACGATGATGGGCTTCTCTGTATTGGCTACAGTGTTCTTGTTCACAAGTAGGCCTATTCTATGTTGTCGATCCTCGCTTTAATTAAGGACTATCACAAGAATATGTGTATACGTATATGTAGGATTTCGTAGCAGAGATAAGGCTCCGTACAAACACCTTGTCTATCCTGTATCTGTCATGTAATGAGCCTACAGTGGTCAACTGTCCGACTGCATACAGAGGCTACAATGGCATAGGCTACTTTAATGCGGGAGAGAGAAAGGAAAATAGAAAAAAAACCTTTTCCCATATTTGGAGATGTTCATTCTGTTTGTCTGGAGTATAATTTGGACAACATACAGTATATTATTTAGGCAACACGGATTTGCCATTCATTGTAAAGATGGCGGTTAGAGGAAGGAAGTTGGATAACGTGACTGCCTACAGTTCTCTGAGCTGTGCAGTCAGTCTCTGTTTAGTTTGATTGGTTATGCATGTAGGCTAGTCAATACCCTTCTGTAGTCTTACTTACCGCACTTGAACTTGAAGAAACATCACTGCATATTATGCACAACTGAATTAGATTGGTTATGCATGTATGTTAGTCAATACCCTTCTGCTTTGGGGCAATTCCATGCAAAGGTCATCCTTACCATGGAAAAAATAAGTTGTGCATACGCAAATAGAACTGTTGTGAAAATCTTCATTTAGGTCTATATTTTCTTGTTTGTAACTGATCTGATTGAATTTGATGGAGAATTACACTCTTTTTACATCATAAATATGGTGTGCAACCATACAGAAACAACATGTTTCACCTGGTAATATTATACATATTTAAAAAGTGGATAAATGGACCCAAGGTTCAAACAAATTGTGTCATTTGACACATTCCAGATTGATAAGGGAATGGTAGAACAATGTCTATGCTCAGCTTGCCTTTTGTTTTTAAGTCAGCAAGTTCCATGGCCATGTCACAGCCATAACGTTTTATAGGAAAAGTTTATGCTACACATACAGTGTTGATGCGACAATGTCCATAGTGTCTGTGCAAAGCAGATTTATATCAATGTAAAGTGTGATGACCAAATTGTGCCCCTTTCTTACTTTTAAAACATTTAATGGTGCGCTATGGATGTGACGTTTATGTGAATTTACAAGACTGGCGACTTTATTATACCTCAAAGCCGATAAAACGTCTGTTCTGGTGGCATGTTTCAACGTATCTCACCTTAGTGTTTACAATTGACATTTCAAAGATTATTAGGTTGATCAAAACCACAGGGAGGCCTTGCCTAACCATTAGCAAAACAAACATAATATTAAAATACCTCCAGTGATTAGCCTAGCCATAGCCTATTTTCAAGTGGCCTAATAACGAAAATCTGAGCGATTATCTTCCTGTAACTGTCATACTGTTGTTGTACAGTAACTGGATTATCGTGTTAGCTGGTGAAGATGGCTGACTTTGCAGCTGGAGTTAACATAGCAACCTCCTTCTGTTGCAGATCTGTTCAGCCTGCCGTTCACGTCTGCTTAACACGGTTTAATTTTAAATGTGACGCGACATGCCAGCATTTGAAGTGTCAGGTCCTCTGTAGCTATTACCCACAGAGTAACATGAGTAACGGCAGCAATAAACTAGATGTACCACATAGCGGTACAAAATATGACCACTCAGTCCTGCATATTCTCTTCGCAAAAATAAATCACGCTTGTCAATTTGTCTCCATCTCCTACTCCTGCAACTCATGTGCATGTAAATGAGTGTGTGCATATGAGAGTTTGCTTTTGTTTATAAGAGTGTGTGTGTGTGTGTCTGTGTGTGTGCATGTGCGTATGCGTGCCTGTGTTTGTGTGTTTATGTGTGTGTGTGTGTTTGCATGTGTACATGCGTATGCGTGCCTGTGTGTGTGTGTTTATGTGTCTGCATTCATGTGGGTGGGTGTTTGTGCATGTGTGTTTGTGTGTGTGTGTGCTTGCCTGTCTGTATGTGTTTATGTGTGTGCTTGCCTGTCTGTATGTGTGCGAGTGTGTGTGTGTGCGCATGTGCGTATGTGTGCATGTGCGTGTGTGTGCACGTGCGCGTGCATACTTTATGTGTGCAAATCACAAATGAGTTGGTATGGGTTAGGTTGATGCGGGTTCCTGAGACTAACATACCATAAATATTTTGTCATCTTGGGTGCAACGGTTCAGGTAGGGCTAGTTATTTAGGGGAGTGGACACCAAGTTTCATGTTCCCTGGTGTTTCAGTAACCCGGGAATCACTGACAAATTGATGACGGTAAAAGAAAAAAATAAATTTATTTTTTATATTTTAAATTACTTGTCCTGATTCTTCCTGTGGATCTTAGTGTGCACTGAGGAAGCAATAATTTCATCGCTAGTTTTTCATGATTACTATTTCAATTGTTACATATCAAAATTCACTACTTAATTATGTGTTTTATGTAGTTTGTCGAGGACTGGTTCAGACACGTCACATCCATAACGTGAAACCGTCACATCCATAACGCCAGTTTTTCCCTACATGCATTACGAAAATGACGCATAGTTTCAAAAACACACTTTTTGTGTTCATTCAAGTCTCCTTCATGCTACATATATCATAGTTTCGGCAGCTTCCTTCAAAATTCACAGAGTTTGTAGAAAACCTGTAATGTCTCACAAAAGTGTGTCCTGTGATGTCACATCCATAATGCTGATAAAATGCCTTGTATTCTTAGGATGAAATTGATTATATGAAATTACTCAGTATTCAGAGTAGTGTTGCACGGTGTATCGATACTAAAAAGGGACACGCAAAAAACGATATGATTTCCGATGTTTTTAGAATCGATACTTTATTAAAATTAACGTTCTGTGTCTGCCTGAACTGCTCTCACTGCTCCTTGCACGCATCTAGGCAAGTGGGCGTGTCAAGCAGGCAGCTCTGAGTGAGTGATTGCGCAGCCAACGTCAACATAGTTCTTTGGCGACAGTCCTCGGCCTTGTGGATAAAACAAAAGGTGAAGTGAAATCTCCAACAATTTCGGATACATCGCGAATAGTGAAGGCAAACCATCAGGTACACAGAGGCCCGTTTGTAAAATATGTTTCAAAGTCATTTAAAAAGCAGTAGGCTACACATTGGCTAAACACCTCGCAGACATATCCCAACATTTTTGTTCAAAGAACAACAGGTTAACGAATATGCTATAGAAAACACGACTACATGGTTAGTGCCAAGTTCTTCTCTTCTGTTTTAGTCTAGCCTAAGTGAAACGAGTATGGTTCTCTGGGATAAAGCGAACCTTCCTTCATCAATGAATTTTGACGAGACATAACGAGCTGTAATCATTTTGACGAGACATAACGAGCTGTAATCATAGGGTGCTAACGTGATGAAAGCGCAATGTTCACGCCAGAATAACATTACCATAACTTGTAAACAATAGGGCTGCAGCTATCGATTCTTTTTGTAATCGATTAATCTAGCACTTTATCAATCGATTAATCGGATAACATTTTTTTTTGTATTTTTAAACAACCAAAACAAATAATGCATAACGAAAATTACATTGCTGTAAAATGATCAAGCAATTGGCACAGAGGTATTTATTCTAACTCCAACATTTGGCTCCAAAACTAAGCCCATTTATTGCAATTTACCCATTTAGTGTTTATAAGTGCCAGTGCCAACAATTAAATAAATGTTCAAAATACTCTCTGAAGTGCTGGGAGGGAGAAGAGGGAAAGCAATTTAATGTATTAATATGCACAACAAGTTTCATGCTGTAATCTAGATAATCTAGATCTAGATCCTGACATCAAAGTAAATATCTGTTTTATGTAGATTTCTACACCTGCAGCATTTGCCATTAGGCTACTAACAAATAATTTTACCATTAGGCTACTAAAAAATATTTTTTGGGGTAGCCTATTTGCTGTGGTAACCTAGCAACCTGTGTGTGTGTGTGCACGCGTGCGGTGCGTGAGGGAAGATGAGGGTGCATGCATGTGTGGGGGTTCTTTTTTAGGCATAACCTACTGTCTTTCAATTGAAATTGAATAGGTTTACTACTTAAAAACATCAAAGCTAAACATTATATCACGACATTGCTACAAATTCAGTATGTGATTAAAATCAGCCAACATCAATGTAGGCTATAGGCTACGTAGATAGATAGATAGATAGCCTACTGTATTGACGTTTAGTGAAACAGCATGGAGTGGATGTTTTCGGTTCAGAAGCTTATTCTTTTCCTTTTTGAGTAAAGATCCCAAAACTTTACTTGAAAACTTTAGACATTCTCTGCTATTTATGGACATCTTGACTCCGCAATCGCGCCAGCTAAATTCAGAATGTATCACGATTCACACGCTAATGGTGTGCTTCCTGAACAACTGTCCGTGTGGAACAATCAGATCCCTGCGCGTCATAGGAATTTAACGAGGCTTCGAGGCATGGTTTTTGCCTCGAGTAATTTTTGTAATCGAGTTATTCGAGTAACTCGATGAATCGTTTCAGCCCTAGTAAACAATCTATTTCGTGTTCGGTCAGTAGGCTACTACTGGTAATATTTGTCATGGCATGTAGACTGCAATTTGTTTAATAATTATTGCCCAGATGTAGGATAGGCTACCCGAAATGCGCTAATTAAAGCCCACAGCATATAATACCAGCAAAGCGTGTTGAGTTCTAATAATAATAGCAGCTTATTGTTAGGTGGTAGCAAATCATGTTATCAAAGAAATAGACGTAATGTAGGAATGCACACAGACATATTGCAACAAGTAATGGTGTAGGCCTATCTGACGAAGACCTGAGTGGTTGGAACGTCGTACTTGTACACTGGGCGCAAAGAAGAGCTATCCTTACATTTTTCCTTTTGCAACTGTCAAAGAAATCCCATGAACACAGGAAGGCCTAGGGTAGCCTATACTGTACATCAGATGGCCTAAAGATTAGGCCCCTCTGCATAGCATTCAGTGATGTGCATGCAGTAATTTCAACACTGACCTTGATCTAGCCTAGTTTGGCTATTTAAAGCTACTTTATTGCCAAAACACAACACAATGTAAATTAACTATAACAAACAATAAAGGACTTAATCACACAAAGTAGGCCTACTATTTTACTGTATCGAGTATTTTACTACAGTATCGAGCATCGTGATATTTATGGCAGGTATCGTATCGAAGTCATAATTTTGGTATCATGACAACACTAATTCAGAGGACAGAGGTTACATTAAAAGTTATGCAAATTAATTCACTGATACTAATTTTTCCCCCACTCTAAGGCATTTTGTTTACCAATATGAGTCCAATTGTCACATCCATAATGCTGGAACTGCCCTATGGAGCTAAATTTGTCTCAATAATATTTGTATATGCACAGAGGGGATCCACAAATATTTCTTGATTTGCATGTGCGTTTTGATATCTACAAATAAAAAAAATCATATGTGTAACTCGTATATTGATTTTTAAATATAGATGTGCATTTGTAAATAAAATGCCATTTGTAAAACCGAAAAATTTAATTTCACCCACATTCTTCGCTTTCCACAGTTATGTGTTTTTGAGACGTTCTTCGCCTGAAAGTCACACAAATCCACACGTAAATAGGCCTACTTTAATTCACCAGCACATAGAAATCGCAATCCAGTAGATGGGGACATCCACAAATATTTCTTGACTTGCATTCGTGTTTTGATATCCACATATAAAAAAATCATATTTGTAACTTGTAAATTGGTTTTCACAATTGTAGATGTGTATTTGTAAATGAAATGGCATTTGTAAAACTGAAAATTGCCTTTGTGAAATCTAATTTTGCATTTGTGGATCACCAGCACACACAGTTTTCACATTTGTGGACCAGCACGATCAGCACACGTGTTTTTGAGACAATCTTTGCAGCAGAGGAGCCACCCAGATGCACAAATAGCCTACCTCTAATTCGCCGGGACTTATACATTTTGGGGCATCTCGCCCGGGGGATTCGCCTGCCCCCTTGGCTCTGCATCGGTCGTTTGTTTGACAGTTTTTACTCTTCTGTTTTTGAAAATCTAGCGCGAAATGAAACACTTTAATCTGATCATTGTTGTAACCAGTGATGGTGTCTGACAATAATAATACATAACATTTGCCTGTTACCTTAAATAGGCTACTGAAGTCATGAGCTCCCTCTCTCATAGCAGGCACGTTCTGTTTGGAACAGAATAGGCTACTCCACGTTCTGTTTGGAACAGAATAGGCTGTTTGGAACAGAATAGGCTACTCTACAGGCTATCATTGCGGTTTGGAACAGAATAGGCTACTCTACAGGCTGTTTGGAACAGAATAGGCTACTCTACAGGCTATCATTGCGGTTTGGAACAGAATAGGCTACTCCACAGGCTATCATTGCGGTTTTGAACAGAATAGGCTACTCTACAGGCTGTTTGGAACAGAATAGGCTACTCCACAGGCTATCATTGCGGTTTGGAACAGAATAGGCTACTCTACAGGCTGTTTGGAACAGAATAGGCTACTCTACAGGCTGTTTTGAACAGAATAGGCTACTCTACAGGCTGTTTGGAACAGAATAGGCTACTCCACAGGCTATCATTGCGGTTTGGAACAGAATAGGCTACTCTACAGGCTGTTTGGAACAGAATAGGCTACTCTACAGGCTATCATTGCGGTTTGGAACAGAATAGGCTACTCCACAGGCTATCATTGCGGTTTTGAACAGAATAGGCTACTCTACAGGCTGTTTGGAACAGAATAGGCTACTCTACAGGCTATCATTGCGGTTTGGAACAGAATAGGCTACTCTACAGGCTGTTTGGAACAGATTAGGCTACTCCACAGGCTATCATTGCGGTTTGGAACAGAATAGGCTACTCTACAGGCTGTTTGGAACAGAATAGGCTACTCCACAGGCAATCGGTGCGGTTTGGAACAGAATAATTTGATTTGATCTGTGTATGTTGGTCCAGTGATAATGGTATGGAAATGAAATCTTACTGGTGAATTTGATTTGATCTGTGTATGTTGGTCCAGTGATAATGGTATGGAAATGAAATCTTACTGGTGAATTTGATTTGATCTGTGTATGTTGGTCTCTCCTGTTCTCATTCTCCAGTGTAAGACCAGGAAAAGGGGGGTGGCCTAAAATGTGGTCCTGTGAGAAAGGCGAACATGACTGTGAGCCTGTGGGGTAAGAAAACAACAATAACAACAACATCAAAGATAAGAACCTATTTACATCTGTGACTTGACATCATGAGTTTTATGACAGTAACAACAACAAAGATGTGTGTGTGTGTGTGTGTGTGTGTGTGTGTGTGTGTGTGTGTGTGTGTGTGTGTTGTATAACGTTATATCGTTATTGTGTTGCTGTAGTCCAGAGAAGAAGAGGTCCCATTCCCCTACACCCAGCTGTGTGTCCATGAAGAGTGATGCATCTATGGGTCGGCCAATCAACTTTAAAGAGGGAGACTCTTCTACTGGACAGTAAGATAATGGCTCTGATCCCTATGCTGTGTGTGTGTGTGTGTTTGTGTGTGGGTGTTTGTGGGTGTTTGTGTGTTTGTTTGTGTGTGTGTCAAAGTCAAGTCAGCTTTATTGTCAATTTCTTCACATGTTCCAGACATACAAAGAGATCGAAATTACGTTTCTCACTATCCCACGGTGAAGACAAGACATATTTTACCAATTTAGGTCTACAGACAAACATAACATTCAAGTAAACAAAAAAGTAAGTAAATAAGTAAATAAGAGGGCACATATAATAATGAAAAAATAAGAGCAGCAAAATTTGGTTGAAATTGTGCATAGACAGTCAATAAAATACTAGTGCAAAGTCAGGCCAATAAAAGGCTTGGGTAGTTCTGTTTGACCTAAGTAAGAAAGAAAGTGGCATAGTGGTGCAAGTTATGTAAGAGCAGCAGAAGTGTTGTGTTTTCAGGACAACAACACCAAGTTGTAAAGTGTACAGTGTGCAAGTGTGCAAGTGTGCAAGTGGAGTAGTGCAGGCGGCCATTGTGGGTCCAATGTCCAGGATGTTATGTAGCTGAGGGTGGAGGGGGGAGAGGAGGGAGAGAGTTCAGCATCCTTACAGCTTGGTGTATGAAGCTGTTGGTGAGTCTGGTAGTGCGGGAGCGCAGGCTTCTGTACCTCTTCCCAGAGGGCAGTAGATCAAACAGATTGTGAGCGGGGTGACTTGCATCACTCACAATTTTGGTCGCCTTGCGGGTGAGGTGGGTGGTGTAAATGTCCTTCAGGGAGGGGAGTGAAGCACCAATAATCCTTCCAGCTGTGTTCACTATGCGCTGCAGGGCTTTCCTGTTGTATTCAGTGCAGCTTCCGCCCCACACAGCGATACAGCTGGAGAGGATGCTCTCAATGGTGCCTCGGTAGAATGTGGTCATGATGGCTGGTGGAGCACTTGCTCGCCTGAGTTTCCGCAGGAAGTACAGGCGGCGCTGAGCTCTCTTCGCCAGTGATGCAGTGTTGGTGGTCCAGGAGAGGTCTTCACTGATGTGCACCCCCAGGAATTTGGTGCTGCTCGCTCTCTCCACCACAGCACCGTCGATGGTCAGTGGCAGGTGTTGGGTGTGACCTCTCCGGAAGTCAACAACAATCTCTTTGGTCTTGCTGACGTTCAGCAGGAGGTTGTTGTCCCTGCACCACGTGGTCAGATGGTCGACCTCCAACCTGTATTGAGTCTCGTCGCCCTTGGTGATGAGACCCACCAGAGTTGTGTCGTCAGCAACACAGTGTGTGTGTGTTGTATAACGTTATATCGTTATTGTGTTGCTGTAGTCCAGAGAAGAAGAGGTCCCATTCCCCTACACCCAGCTGTGTGTCCATGAAGAGTGATGCATCTATGGGTCGGCCAATCAACTTTAAAGAGGGAGACTCTTCTACCAGACAGTAAGATAATGACAATCTTTCTCTCTTTCTGTGTGTGTGTGTGTGTCAGAGCTAGTGAGCGGAGAGGAGCGGATGGAATTTTGGTGGAGCGCAGAGTGCTTATTAATTTCGAGGCCAGAGTGGCCACTTCGTTCCCCTCCAATTTCGCTCCGATACCACTCACACCACGAGTCTGGGGCATGCCCGAATCCACCCAGACTTCCTGTCTTCATAATGTAACCAGGATCGTTGCGTTTTCAAACAACGATATTGGCCATAGTAATGTAACGGAATAGGCTTAGCCAGAGCTTGGGCTAGCATTCAGAAACAGGGGTAGGAACGCAGCTCACAAAAACAGTACACACTAGGCAAGTCAAACACATACACACACACTAGGCCTACACATACAGGGGTGGGCGCAGCCCCCCACACAAAAAGGATCACACACGAGGAAGACCTAAAAGGGTAACACGCTACACTAAATCACAGACATTAAAACAGTAAATAAAGGCATTAACACACACAAACAACCCCCAGAGTTCTCCCCCGTATCCCAGAATGCATTGTCCCAGAGTCCGTAGCACATAGTCCAGCGTGCCGACGTTACAGTAAGTTCATTTGGGATGAAGTCGCTAAATATTTTAGAGAGGAAACTGAAAGTCATGGGGCTTACAAGTGTAGGCCTACTATTCCTACAAAACAACTAGATACTAACAACGTAGAGCAAGAACAAATATGTGGTGACACTGTTCCAGTGAGATTTATTTTGGAATTTAAGAAGACACATTTCGCGGAAACATGAGTGTGCTACGGAGAGCAAAGAAGAACGTGAGCAATTTGAATAGCCTGCTTTAATTAAGGCTGAAGTAAAACTCGGATGCTAAACCTGTATTATTTGGGCAATTAGTCCCACTGAACCCTTTAGTTTTAGGCTTATAGGCCTATGTATTGACGTTGCCAAGCTTGTTCGTTGTTGCACTGTCGTTGTTGCATTAGGCTCTTTTACAATACATGTTCTATGAGTGACATTGCCGTTGTTCGTAGTTCTTTGGGATTTAAGTTTTCTAAGGTGACAATTCGGCTTGTAGATTATTTCTCCCTCTTTTAAATTGGAGCGAGCGTGGAGCGATTTCACTGGAGCGGGAGGATTTTGAAGTGGAGCGGGGAGTGAAATTGAGCGGAGCGGCCTGACGTGAATTTGAGCGGAGGAGCGGCCGAGTGGACAGCCACCTGAGCGAGGAGCGGCCGAGTGGACAGCCACCTGAGCGAGGAGCGGCCGAGTGAACAGCCACCTGAGTGAGGAGCGGGATATTCACACCACTCAGCTCACTAGCTCTGGTGTGTGTGTGTGTGTGTGTGTGTTGTATAGCAAATGATATGTGTGTTGCTGTAGTCCAAAGAAGCAGAGGAAGAAGAGGTCCCATTCCCCTACACCCAGCTGTGTGTCCATGAAGAGTGATGCATCTATGGGTCGGCCAATCAACTTTAAAGAGGGAGACTCTTCTACCAGACAGTAAGATAATGACAATCTTTCTCTCTTTCTGTGTGTGTGTGTGTGTGTGTGTAGGGCTGGGACGGTATGGATATTTTCTTGTCGCGGTTGAAAAGCAAGAAATGACCGCGATTTTGCGGTATACCGCTTTAACTCCAATTCCACCAATTGCTTCAGACATGAAGGAAATAATCAGTTTAACAACAAGGCTATCACGATTTTAGAACTGTTACATTCATGACGCTTATGCTACTGTTACAATGGTAGGCTACCACACTTTTTAATGGCTGCATCAGGTTATAACAAAGGTAGGCCCTAATCTACATGTCTCTGTTGAGTTAAATTCTTAACAAACTACAACATGTTTTTTATTCTGTTTCAACTTTCATGGAGTAAACATGTATGACTCCTTTCTTGCCAAATTTTACAGCTTTCAAGTCTCACATCTTTGTGTAAATCGAGTTTGAACGGAGAGAATAGAAAAGTGTTATGATTGTGTTGGACTCTCACATAGTAAACACAAATGAAATGTTGGAACATAGTGCTCCCCAACACACGCAGAAGGTCAGGTTTGCTTCATCTTTTGATGATAAGTTTTGTTTCGAAAACCTGAATCATAAGATGGTCCCTCACATAACACATCACAACATTACACACTATGTGCAGGCCAATGACCACTCACATAACACATCACAACGTTACACACTATGTGCAGGCCAATGACCGCTCACATAACACATCACAACGTTAAACACTATGTGCAGGCCAATGACCGCTCACATAACACATCACAACATTACACACTATGTGCAGGCCAATGACCGCTCACATAACACATCACAACATTACACACTGTGCAGGCCAATGGCCAATATCAATGTGCCAATGACGCATAACACGGTGATGACGGTGACAAGCTCAGACCCGCGGTAGGCGTCATGTGACCACGGTATTGCAGTAATACGGTTACCGTCCCTGCCTTATCTGTGTGTGTGTGTGTGTGTGTGTGTGTGTGTGTGTGTGTGTGTGTGTGTGTGTGTGTGTGTGTGTGTGGTAAAGCTTATGGTATGTGTTTCTGCTGCAGGCCAAAGCAGAGGAAGAAGAGGTCCCATTCCTCTACACCCAGCTGTGTGTCCATGAAGAGTGATGCATCTATGAGTCGGCCAATCAACTTTAAAGAGGGAGACTCTTCTACTGGACAGTAAGATAATGGCTCTGATCCCTATGCTGTGTGTGTGTGTGTGTGTGTCTGTATGTGTTTGTGTGTGTGTGTGTGTGTGTGTGATGATGAACTCGCATCAGGGAAGAGCATTCAGGGGAGATATGAAGCAAGTCACTTCAGCAGTAATCACATGAGCACATTCAGGGGAGATATGAAGCACTTCAGCAGTAATCACATGAGGACATTCAGGGGAGATATGAAGCACTTCAGCAGTAATCACATGAGCACATTCAGGGGAGATATGAAGCACTTCAGCAGTAATCACATGAGCACATTCAGGGGAAATATGAAGCACTTCAGCAGTAATTACATGAGGACATTCAGGGGAGATATGAAGCACTTCAGCAGTAATCACATGAGGACATTCAGGGGAGATATGAAGCACTTCAGCAGTAATCACATGAGCACATTCAGGGGAAATAGTGTTTGAAGTATTTCAAGTAAAACTGTTCTGTTGTTTAATTGGTCTCCTGATCTGAAAGGCTGATGTGTGTGTGTGTGTGTGTGTGTGTGTGTGTGTGTGTGTGTGTGTGTGTGTGTGTGCGCATGCATATGCGTGTATGTGTCTGTGTGTGTGTGTGTGTCTGTATGCATGTGTGTGTACGTGCGTGTGTGTGCGTTTGTGCATATGCGTGTGTGTGTGTACAGTGGGTCCTGGTTAAGTTTTGGACGGGTTCCTTCATGAATCACGCACCCCATTTTCTCAGCAGAAATGGCACAAACTGCAGTTGACACAAACAACCACAAGGTGTCACTTGGGAGTTCTGCCACTACTATTTTTGATGCGACTTGACTTACTACTTCCATGACGCAGTTTCCAAGTCAGTCCAAGTCAGTAGAACAATCAGAGAAAGTTGAACCATCACCAAACATATATGATAATACAATAGCGTGAGTTTATATATCTTATACCCTATTTGTCACGGTTACTTATAGATTTGATAGTGTAACGATAAGCGCATGAGACTTTCAGCGGGGGCACGGGAACTTAAATTGATCACGGTAGTTTAAGCTTACACTTGACAAAACATTCTAATATGAAAATGTAGATGCTATTGTTGTAAAATGGTGCAGCTCCTTTAAGAAAGCACCGTGCGCAGGGATGGAGAGAGAGAAAGCGAGAGGGGATAGGCCTACAGTATATGTGTTAGAACTTAGCGTGTGGGAAAAGTACGTGCTGTTGAGACTGGAGCGAGTCATATTCAAAATAATGCAAAAAATAAATCCGCAGATAAAACCAATTATCCTCATTCATTGCAACCGCAGCATGCCTGCTTGCTGACGTTCAAACGAAAAAGATATCAAAGCACCTTTTGCGTTTGAATGTAGCACGAAAACATTTTTAAACAGCTGGACAAATGATTTAGCTAATTGATTATAGCCTGTACACCAGCAATTGTTGAACATTTACCTGTACAAGTACATTGACAGTAGCCCAGCTTAACAAGCATGTTGCATGTTGTAGGCATACTGTAGAAATTTCACTTAAATTGCAACCGCAACATGCCTGCTTGCCGATGTTCAAACGACAACGAAAAAGATATCAAAGCAACAAGAGGGTTGTGTCTGAATGACACTGAGTTTTAGACACTGAGGGCCCTATCATGACATTCTAAAGTGCATCGTCACTCGTCAAAAGTCTATTCAAATTTAGTAGGATGTCCAGTTCACATTGGGAGGGGTTTCGTTCTCAAAAGTGGAGCGCATGGTGTAACAAGGTGTTCCTAGGTCTTTTAATCAGTCATATGGGTGTGTTTGGGGCGTAACATCATTTTAAACCAATGAGAATGACATCTGTCATTCCCTTTAACGGCGCAATGCGCGATATGTCAAATAAATGCATCGGTATTTTGGCATTCAACGGCGCATTTGAAGGAGGCTGCTTGCGAGACCGTATAGAATAGTCATTCTTAAATCATGCTTTACTAAAACCTAGCATAGCCTTCACGCATTTGCACTCGTCTATTATTTGAACTCATTGGCAAAGTGAAACTAACTTCACCAAGGAGTCAGTCAACGACAAGACAGTTATATGCAGTTACTTTCACTATTGACTGACAATGGGTTACCATCGAAACCATAGGCTGGAAAAAGCAACACTTACCCTAATGTTGCTCAAATGACTGAATAAAACAACATTTATCCTGCAGAGGAGTTGCTTATATCTCGTGACAGTGCGTCTTCAGCTGTGCTCCATACGTGTCTCTCGCCTCTCCCCTAATCACTTTTAACCGTCATTACCAATTTGCAAATGATGGTGAATAACTACTCATCATGAGATGTACAGTATTTCGTAATATCTTTATTCTAATTATGTTTACCATTGTTATCGTGCAATTTGTAATGCTTTGCATGGACGTGCGCTGGTGTGCGTTCATGAATGATAGAAGGATGGTGCGTGCACCTGCCAATATGACTGTTGACATGCGCTCTTAAAATAGCATATGAACAACTCGCCATTGACTTCTGACCAGGTTTAGGTGGTGTATGATAGCGATTTTTAGACAACGCGCCAGGTCCCTCCCTAGGTTGTTAATTGCCACACCCCTGGGCGCAATGCTTAAAAAATAAACGTGCAAAATAACGAATTCAACTTCGCGCCGGTGAATAACGAACTTTACGCCATGCGCTGGTGACCCAAAATACAGCCCTGAGTTTTTGAAGTGAAGAAATATTTTCGTATAAAAAAAATGGTCATTCTTCAATCTCCTTCACTGACGCCTATGGAAAAGGCTTAACGTCCCAAAACAACGATCAATGATCATCAAAATTCTCTCTCATATTGCTCTTTATAACCATCTATAAAAAAGTGTTTTTTCTTTTCTTTTTGAGCACGTCCGAATCCCAGGACATAACGCACTGGACCTTATAATAGTCTCGAGATATAATTCCAAAGGGGGCAGATAGGGGCCTACTGCACTTAAAACTTAAAAAGATTGAACGAAGCTTCCCGAACTTTGAAATTGCGATCATTGACTGGCATCGGGTGAACGAAGCTTTTCGAAGTTGAACAGGCTATTAAAAACTATTTGCGCACCTCCATGTCACAGGAGAGACTGGGCTCTCCCTTCTATGAATTGAAAAAGACGTTAGGCTACCTGCAAACTGGCCTATGATTTCATTGCTGAGTTTGCGGCAAAGCAAGAAAATGTTTTTTTTTTTTCAGGATATAGCGAGTCAGTGTCATTTATTTGTCCAATGTTAGCCTACAGACCAGTACATCTTATCAATAGTTTGAATGTCGTGTGTGTTTCTGCTCATTGACAAATACCGTTCAGCACAATGATTCATGCCCAATTAATTCCTCCTGTTAGTGTTCGCCTTTGTTACACTATTTGGTTTCGTGATGTAGCCTATGATAAACACCATATGGCCAAATATGTGACTCAGCTAATGTTATAGGCTATACAATTTCCCCTCTTAAAGGCAAGCTGGTGTAGCTTATTAGACTAGGCTACTATTAAAATACACCGACGGTAGCCTTGGCTATGTGTAAAGTAAGCTATCGCATGATTTCATGCACGTAAGTGAAAAGGGCCTTGCATCTGTCAAGTTCGCACAGGGCCTCGCACCCCCTTGCGACGGCCCTGCAGCTCCTCCTAAGACAGCGAGGAAAAAGTTAAAATACGCGATAAACCCGGAAAAAGTTGACAGGTTTGTTTCGGTCCCGGTGATTATTTGTGAAATTGTGCAAACGACAGCCTTTTCAAGGCATTTCAAGGAAGGAGTCGTAGCATGCAAGCTCCCAAATTGACCCAGTAGCCTAAGGCATCAATAAATTGTTGGGACTGGGGAGGGTCATGCGTTTTTTCTCAATCACTTTGGAGGGTCATAGAAAAATTTCTTGCTGGCGAGGGAGGGTCACGTCTTTTTTGACTAACGCTCCCAAAACTCCTCTGGTAGCCCCTTAAATAAATAACGAACAGTTCCTAATTGATTAAAATAGCCTGTAGGCTTACACCAGCAATTGTTGAACATTGACCTGTACAGGACATTGACAGTAGCCCAGAAATAAATAATGTAATCTGCTTCGCTTTATTTAACAAACTGCAAGCAACAAGGGGATTGAGTTGCTTGCCAAACCCAAACTTGGGCCAAACCCAAGAGCAGAGCCTATCTGTTAAGGCACTCGATAGGCTATATGGTAACGAGCTGTGTGCGCCTGGAAAGACGATAGAAGATGCTTTCTGAATAGCACAGCGAAGACGGCTCTGGTCATCCCATACCCTCCCCCCACTTCCTGTAGCCTACCATTATGAAGGCCTGCGGGGAGTAGCCTAAAACGACTCGTTGCCGTTTTGGGACATTAAGCTTTTTCATGTTAAGCCCCCCTCCCCCACCCCCTTCTTTCACAAGCAGTGGGGGAGCATGGGGCACAAAGTAACACTTTTTGGCTTTGGCTAAATATTTCTAAAATCATTTGAGTTTCACTAGTCACATGTTTTAACAAGCAACACTTGTTATTGACCAATATGTCCCGATCAACCATCTGCAACTAGGAAAAAAGTCCATGTTACATTTAACCCCTTTGTTTGTAATGTTTTTAACAGTTACTTGTCAGTTTAAAACGGCTGGTGAGTGCTAGGATCAGTAAGACTTGTTGTAAGTGTTGCTATGAGAGTAGATGTTCTCTAAAGAGCTGGGTCTTCAGGAGTTTTTTGAAAGTGGAAAAGGATGTCCCTGCCCTTGTAGGAACTGGCAGTGTGTTCCACCAACGAGGAACAACAGATGAGAAAAGTTTGGATTGGCTTGAGCGTACCGGTGGTAGAGCTAGACGTCGTTCGTCAGAGGAGCGCAGCGGTCTGGAGGTAGTGTAAGTCTGTATGAGGGCATTCAAGTAGGTGGGAGCAGAACCGGAGACTACTTTGTAGGCAAGCGTTAGAGACTTGAATTTGATGCGGGCCGCCATAGGTAGCCAGTGTAGCTGGATGAGCAGCGGGGTAACATGTGCCCTTTTGGGTTGGTTGTAGACCAGGCGCGCCGCCGCGTTCTGGATCATCTGAAGTGGTTTCACTGCGCAGGCTGGGTGACCTGTCAGGAGGGCATTGCAGTAGTCGAGTCGTGAGATGACTATTGCCTGAACCAGAAGTTGGGTAGCATCTTGAGTCAAGTAAGTCCTGATTTTCCGTATGTTGTAGAGTGCAAAACGGCATGACCGGGCGACTGAGGCAACATGATCTGAGAAGTTTAGTTGGTTGTCAAGAACAACTCCTAGATTTCTTGCAGTCCTGGTCGGTGAAACAGACAGGGAGTCAAATTTGATGTTGATGTCGTGGTGTATGGTAGGTTTAGCTGGGATGACCAGCAGTTCAGTCTTTGAGAGGTTCAGCTGGAGGTGGTGTGCCTTCATCCATGTAGCTATGTCTGAAAGGCAATCCGAGATCCGTGCTGAAACCAGGGGGTCGTCAGGTGGAAAGGACAGATAGAGCTGTGTGTCGTCTGCATAGCAGTGGTATGAGAAGCCGTGCGAACGGATAATCTGTCCCAAGGAGGTGGTGTAGATAGCAAAGAGGAGGGGGCCCAGCACTGAGCCCTGGGGGACCCCTGTGGTGAGATGGTGAGGTGCGGATAGCTGACCAAGCCATGATACGTTAAACGAGCGTCCTGTGAGGTAGGATTCAAACCAGGAGAGAGCAGAACCGGAGATTCCCATGTCAGCGAGTATAGAGAGAAGGATACGGTGATTAACCGTGTCAAAGGCAGCCGATAAGTCAAGCAGAATGAGTACTGATGACCGAGCAGTCGCCCTGGCTTCTTTTAAGGCTTCTGTTACAGACAGCAGAGCCGTTTCGGTAGAGTGGCCGCTTTTGAACCCAGACTGATTTGGATCCAGAAGGTTGTTCTGTGAAAGGAAGTCAGAGACCTGTTTGGAGACTGCTCGTTCAATGCCTTTGGATAGGAAAGGCAGTAGTGAGACAGGGCGGTAGTTCTCGACTTGAGCAGGGTTGAGAGAAGCTTTCTTAAGTAACGGTGTTACCCGGGCCATTTTGAACGCTGTTGGAAATGTGCCGGAGGTTAGCGAGGCATTGATCACATGTGTGATAGCTGGAGCGATGGTCGGGCTGATGGACTGAAGTAGGCTCGTAGGTATAGGGTCCAGCGAGCATGTGGTAGGACGGCTGCATGTCAGGAGTCTGGACACTTCACTCTCGGAGAGAGGCGTGAATGCTGAAAAAGATGTTCCAGCAGTCCCTAGAGGTTGTAGGAGTGCGGTATCTGAGTCAGATGCGTTGAGTGGGCATGTAGAGAATTGACTGCTGATTGCCGCCACTTTGTTTGTAAAAAATGAGGCGAGGGTATCTGCAGTAAGGCTGGATGGAGGAGGAGGCAGCTGAGGGTTGAGTAGCGATTTGAAGGTTGAGAAAAGTTTTCGAGTGTCTGTAGCGCTGTTGATTTTGTCATGGTAGAAAGCAGTCTTAGCAGCAGTGATGCTGGCTGAGAAGGAGATCAGGAGTGTCTGGTAGTTTTTGAGGTCGTCAGCTAGTTTGGATTTGTGCCATTTCCTCTCCGCGGCTCTGAGTTTGGTGCGCTGCGATCGGAGGGTATCATTTAGCCATGGATGAGAATGTTTGGATCGAGCTGGCCTTGTGGTAAGAGGGCACAGCTCGTCTAGACACGAGGTCAGTGTGGAGCAGAGCGAGTCGGTGGCTTCATTAACCTCCAGAGAGGAGAAGGTGTTGAGTGGAGGTAGACCGGAGGCAACCACAGAGGAGAAGTGAGTTGGAGACAGGTTCCGGATGTTGCAGCGGAACGTGACCATCGGCTGAGGAGCCGGAGGCTGTTCTGTCAGGCTGACGTTGAACTGGATGAAGAAGTGGTCAGAAAGATGGAGAGGCGTCACCATGAGGGTGTCTGTGCTGCAGTTCCGAGTGAAGATCAAGTCAAGCTCTTTGCCAGCTTTGTGAGTCGGTGGGCTTTGAACCAGTTCGAGGTCAAAGGTGTGGACCAGGGCCAAAAAGTCCGCTGAGCCTGGGCATCTAAGTGGATGTTCATATCACCGAGAACAAGAAGCGGACAGTCATGCTCAGGGATGGAGGATAGCAGAGTGTCAAGTTCGTCAATAAAGTCGCCTAGTTGGCCTGGAGGGCGGTAGATGACCAGCACGTAGAGTTTTGCTGGGGCGATCACTGTGATGGCATGGAATTCGAATGAGACATATTTGTTTGAAGGCAGTAGCTGGGTGAATTTCCATTTGTTGGAGATCAGCAGGCCTGTCCCACCTCCTCGTCCAGATAGGCGAGGGGTGTGGGATAGTGTAAGGTTAGTGGAGAGTGCAGCCGGGGTGGCAGTGTTCTCTGGTTTGATCCAAGTCTCAGTGAGAGCAAGGAGTTCCAAAGAAAGGTGGTTGGCATAGCCAGCTATGAAGTCGGTTTTGTTGACTGCGGATTGACAGTTCCACAAGCCCATGGAGAAGGAGGTTTCTGTCGGTGAGGACCGTTTAAGTTCCTGGAGGTTAAGGGGATTTCTGCCCCTTTTGACATTTCTGCCCCTTTTGGCATGATGCCGTTTTCTGCAATGGCCGGTGATAACAGATATGGTGGAACGGCACATTTTGCCTTTGTCGGTGCCTGTGCTCGGTGAACTTGCACAGGTAAACTTGCTTGTCTTGACCGTGTACGTCTTAAACGAGGCTGGCTGACACGAGGGCTGCCGCTTATGCTGCCGCTTCAGCAGCAGCCACTATTTTTATTCGGCTAGGAATTGCATGCAGCTGTCCTCCTGTCTCACTAATGATGCATCAGCGTAGACCGCCCTCTGACGTTCGCACAGCTTAGATTGTTCAAAAGGGTGTTAATTACTGTCAACTGAAAGTCCGCTCGCTCACACCGACCGAAACTCACAGTTTCAAGTAGCCTCCTCCCTCAGCTGTTCCCAAACGCCCAGAGTCCAATTCTAACAATTGGAGAGGATTTGGCCAGTAGTAGCCTATGTGTTCTTGCTTTATACCACCTTGACGTGAAAAAGCTTAACGTAGCTTATGTCTCAAAACGGCAACAAGTCGTTTTACTCCCCGTATGCGCTCATTATAAAGAACGTTTAACGTGTCACAAAAACAGCTATCAATTAATCACCAAACGTCTTATAAACAAGTCTTGCCAGGAGCAACACCTTGCAAAAAATGATAACAATAGGCCTAGCCCTTTATATGGCTCTGCTCCTGCCTAGATTCGAACTCAGAACTGCCTGAAAGTTGCAGACCTGTTCTGGACATACGTGCATTAACCCACTCGACCGTCAGACAACGCTATCTGCTTCGAGTAGGCCTATTGGGTAGGACTGTAGCCTACACTGGTTGCTGTGGCACAGTCTTGAGTGACCGAATTCGTTTTCCTTTGTCATATGAATGCTGTCATTTTGTTAACATTACTGTTAAGGATATGCTGTAGGCAAAGGCTATATTTCTACCTCGTTAGTGTAGTAAAACAATCAGAACTATTCACAAGGTTTCTGGGCAGCATATTTATGTTCTGTTAGCAAGCGAACTTCTCATGACTGCCGACAAAGTAGCCTACTGCCAGCTGACGAAGCTCTCATTTTAAAACATTACTGAGAGACAGGCACTGTACAATCAAGAAATCTTGCCACTGAATCCAAAACTATGTTTAACATTACAGTATGTACAAAGTTTATAGGCTACAGTGGACTAGCATGTTGCAGGGGCTGCTAAAAACACAGAGAAACACACTGAAAACTCGGCCAATCACAGCCCTTGCTGTCGAACGCTCCGTCCGGTTCGACCGCAGAACGCCACAGCTGTGCTGCCCCCAAGCGGCTGCAGTTGTACTTACATTTCACCCAGCTGCGTGAATCACCTTGATCGTGAATGAAGTGTCAATTTTTAACTCTGTGTGTGTGTGTGTGTGTCTGTATGCGTGTGTGTGTGTGTGTGTGTGTGTGTGTGTGTGTGTGTGTGTGTGTATGGAGTGAGGATTGTCTCAAAATTATTTAAATATATATAAAAGGATATATATACATATACATACATTTATAAATATCCAAATACAAAATACAGATATAAAAATGTGACATACAAATAAATAAACTAATTTATATAAATAAACGTGTCTTTGTAAATATATTTTGAGATTTGAAAATAAATATGCTTGACTTTGTATGTGGAATCTGCATTTGTGAATCTCCTTTTTGCTTTTATGTCGATGACGTCATTTTGAGACATTCCTACTGCACACCAAAATCCACAAATAAACAC
>NC_055965.1:36742637-36745137 GCF_018492685.1 Alosa sapidissima
TTCAAATTCAGTAGGATGTCCAGTCCACATTGGGAGGGGTTTCGTTATGAAACATTGAGCGCATGGCGCAACAAGGTGTTTGGGGCGTAACATCATTTTAAACCAATGAGAATGACATCTGTCATTCCCTTTAAAACGTCCCACATACTCGACGCACCCGACCAGTAGCGCGACAATGTGACGTCACAGAAGCGCCATAACCATTTATACTCGCGCGTGGTGGTCGCAACACTAGTTGCAATATTCTCCTGAACAGAGGTGTCGCTGTTGTGAAAAGACTAACATTAACTACTTACACAGCAGAAGAAGCTGCCGTAAGAAACACCAGTACCTAGCCTCTGTGATGGTACTTCAGACTTTGGTTGCTACTATTCACAACTACCATCATCATTATCATGTAGTTTCCAAGGTGTGTGCACAGGTAGATAGATAGATAGATAGATGGATATATAGATAGGTACTTTAGTCATCCCGAGGGAAATTTTAATAATTTAAACAGTTTAGTTAGCTGGCTAGCTAGCTAGCAGCTGGCTGAGTTTGTGTAATTTCCTGAAGTGGAAAGAGATTTTGTTAAGGCCTTAATAGATATCCTTTGTTTGAAAATAAATCGTTTCTATTCTTTCCTCTTAATTCCATGTGTTGCAACTCTCACTGGTAACTTTGTTAACTTATCCAGCAAACTATTAAAAATTCACGACTGTAACAAAACACTGCAACTCGCTTGCCCTCAAACTAGTCCATCTTCCTGTTTCCGCCTTGTCGCGCTCGTCTGAAAAAAAATGAGTGGTGCGCTACCGTGTGCTACACGGCCAAAACCCTGGCGCGCCAGAGAGATCTACGTCATTTTGACGTCACATTGTCGCGCTACCGGTCGGGTGCGTCAGGTATGTAGAAGCCATAACGGCGCAAAGCGCGATATGTCAAATAAATGCATCGGTATTTTGGCATTCAACAGCCCATTTCAAGGAGGCTGCTTGCGAGACCGTATGGAATAGTCATTCTTAAACCATGCTTTACTAAAACCTAGCATAGCCTTCACACATTTGCACTCGTCTATTATTTGAACTCATTGGCAAAGTGAAACTAACTTCACCAAGGTGTCAGTCAACGACAAGACAGTTATATGCAGTTACTTTCACTATTGACTGACAATGGGTTACCATCGAAAACATACACTGGAAAACACTTACCCTATATTGCTCAAATGACTGAATAAAACAACATTTATCCTGCAGGAGTTGCTTATATCTCGTGACAGTGCGTCTTCAGCTGTGCTCCATACGTGTCTCTCGCCTCTCCCCTAATCACTTTTAACCGTCATTACCAATTTGCACATGATGGTGAACCTGCCAATATGACTGTTGACAATGCGCTCTTAAAATAACATATCAACAACTCTTGCCACAGCCCTGGACGCATTGTTTAAAAATGAAACGTGCAAAATAAGGAATTAAACTTTGCGCGGGTGGAAAACGAGTTTTACGCCATGCGCCCTTGAATCAGTTGCTCATATTGTAAATGGTTGTAATATGTACAAAGAGCTATACACAGCACGCCATGACCGTACTGTTGATCTCATTGCCAGTTCTGTTCAAGACATATTTCCAAACAATATGCCCATGTATAAACACTCACGCCCGTAATACCAGACTGGTTCAACAGCTCTGATGATGTGTTTTGTAACATCCCTAACACCCCTGATATAGTGTCTGTGTGTGTGTGTGTACCGTGCAACACTAGTCTGTGTGTATGTGTGTGTGTGTGTGTGTGTACTTCTGATGATGTGTTTTGTAACATCCCTAACACCCCTGATATTGTGTGTGTGTGTGTGTGTGTGTGTGTGTACCGTGCAACACTAGTCTGTGTCTGTGTGTGTGTGTGTGTGTGTGTGTGTGTGTGTACTTCTGATGATGTTTTGTAACATCCCTAACACCCCTGATATTGTGTGTGTGTGTGTGTGTGTGTGTGTGTGTGTGTCTCCGTCACTTCTCTCCCTCGCTCTCCCTCTCTCTTTCTCTCCCTTCTCCCTCTCCCTCCCTCTCTCTCTCTCTCTATCCTTTCCTTCTTCCTCTCTCTCTCCCTCTCTCTTTCTCTCCCTTCTCCCTCTCCCTCCCTCTCTCTCTCTCTCCTTTCCTTCTTCCTCTCTCTCTCCCTCTCTCTTTCTCTCCCTTCTCCCTCCCTCTCTCTCTCTCTCTCCTTTCCTTCTCCCTCTCTCTCCCTCCCTTCTCCCTATCTCCCTTCATTCTCACACCCTCTCTCTTTCCAACCTCCTTTTATCCCCCCCTCTCTCTGTCCCTTCATCCCTCTCTCTGTCCCTTCATCCCTCTTTCTGTCCCTTCATCCCTCTCTCTGTCTTCATTTCTTTCATATTTTGTCTTCCTTTCCCTCTTCTGTTTCCTCTGTGTCCATCCCTCTTTATCCACTGTGTGTGTGTGTGTGTGTTTGTGTGTGTGTGTGTGTGTGTGAGTGTGTGTGAGTGTGAGTGTGAGTGTGTGTGTGT
>NC_055965.1:36752637-36775137 GCF_018492685.1 Alosa sapidissima
ACATCCCAACTCTTACCTCAGGTGTAGCCATTTTGATTCTACATGTGGAAAGATCACAGGTAACTCAGGTGTAGCCATTTAGAGCTAGGCTTTATATCCACTATTTACTGTACCTTGTTGACCATTTTTCACAATATTGATGTTACCATAAATAGCCTCACGACACCATCGAATAAATGATAGACAATGATAGATATACAATGATAAAAAAATCTGACACTAACTAACACAAAAGGGAACGTATTGATTTGGTCCAAAAGTGTAAAGCCATCCACAAAGCAAAAAGTTGTTACTTTAAAAGTATCTAAGATAAGATATCACATCGGTTTGTTTTTAGGTCTTTCTACATACAATTCTCAGTTGATTTTGTCCTTGAATAAAGGAGAAAGGCTCGATGAATGCCTATGTCTGTGCCAAAATCATTCCAACAATAGTAAATGCAACTGTATTAGTCATAATACATTTCAGGACTTTTACCTTTGATACTCAAGTACATTTGAAGTACTTTTGTACTTCCACTCAAGGGGAAATGTAAAAGGAGGACTTCTACTTTTACTAGAGTAACATTTGACCATATGTATCTCTACTGTCACTCAAGTACAGGATGTGTGTACTTCGTCCACCACAGAGTGAACGTGCCCTTTACCTCCGATTAGAATTTGGGAAGGTCTCCAGCACAACTTACGACACTCGTCTCTACGCATGTTAGATCTCAACTGATATGGTGTCTACAGCACACATGGAATCAGCCCAGTTTGCTGTAGTCGTGGAGACCACCTGTTTAAGTGTTTGATGAGGCAATCACTTCATTAACACAAGTAAAGGAATACACATTGAGAAACACCCACTGATGCAGTTGCTCAGACAGATCACCATGAAGGGCAGCCATTGTAGCTGCACCAAAGTCCTTCCCTGTAATGGGCACATGGGGTTTTTCACCCTTTTAAAAGTCATTTTGAAGAACTGCTGGAAACTGCAACTTGTGCAAATGTAGACACTTGGATTACTGCAAAGCTCTCCATTTCAACATCGACCCTGAATTAGATCAGCTCGTAGCTCTTCTCCAGAGACGAGGAGGAGGCGGCATTGTCCATCTCCTGCTTGAAGTCCAGCGCCACGTAGCACAGCTTCTCCTTGATGTCGCGCACGATTTCCCTCTCGGCCGTGGTGGTGAAGCTGTAGCCACGCTCGGTCAGGATCTTCATCAGGTAGTCGGTCAGGTCGCGGCCGGCCAAGTCCAGACGCAGGATGGCGTGGGGCAGGGCATAGCCCTCGTAGATTGGCACGGTGTGAGTGACACCATCACCGGAGTCCATCACGATGCCGGTGGTACGGCCGGAGGCGTACAGGGACAGCACGGCCTGGATGGCCACGTACATGGCGGGAGTGTTGAAGGTCTCGAACATGATCTGTGGAGGAGCAGAGTCCTTCCCTGTAATGGAGGAGGAGAGAGAGGGAGAGAGAGAGAGGGAGAGAGGGAGAGAGAGAGAGAGGGAGAGAGAGAGAGGGAGGGGGAGAGGGAGAGAGAGAGAGAGGGAGAGAGAGAGAGAGAGAGAGCATGTTATGTGAGTAGCGTGGCATGGCAAGTGCAAGCAATCACAGCAACTTTCGTGGCTGTTTGGTAAAATAACTTTCAGGTTACGGAGCGAGAGAGAGAGAGAGTGTGTTTTTCCCCTGGCAGGGACAGCGTGTGTGTGAGTGTGTTGGAAACAGAGCTCCGAGACGTGATTTGGAGGAGTGAGACTGAGAGACGTGATTTGGAGGAGTGAGTGAGACTGAGAGACGTGATTTTGGAGGAGTGAGTGAGACTGAGAGACGTGATTTGGAGGAGTGAGACTGAGAGACGTGATTTGGAGTGAGACTGAGAGACGTGATTTGGAGTGAGACTGAGAGACGTGATTTGGAGGTGTGGTCAAAATTAATCCAAGACAACTGGTGTGAGACTGCAGCTTTATTCACGACGCCGGGAGCATGTTACCCACATGAAATGTCAAAGTAACAAGCCCACACATCTGTGGGTGAAGCAAACTCTTATACCCTTACCCACACCCATGGAAAATCACAAGTTGTCACCCTCCAGTGATCACTTAACCATCTGGTATTTTAACAGAGATAAGAAATGTTTACGACCCCCCATCCTGAGGGTTACCCACAGTTCGGTGACACAGGGGTTAATTTAACTAAACATTCCAACCTAGGAGTTGCAAAAGACACAAGGGTCAGAGTAGGGTGATGGCAATTAGATTTCACTACATGTATGTAAGGTATACTAAACATTCAATGAGAGACATATAAAATTTATCCCACATATTCCCCCCTGTGGAGCTGTAAAGCTACATGTTTAATACAGTACTCTACATGTGTATATACTAACACAACTAGTCTAATCAACCTTATATTTAAACCTACCAAACAATGATTAAAATTCACTTCTAACAATTAATCAGATTATTGCAGTTCTAAATCTAAATTACAAAGGGAAAACAGAAAATGAAAAACACAGTTACATCATCATCATTTAAACCAGGTACATCGGGTCAGACTACTTTGTACACTTCTTTTACTAACATGTTTCCTCTATCTCAGTATCTGGTGTTTCCCTAAATGGGAAGATGTCTTCATACTTTCCTATATGAAGTACTATAAGGACAACCACCACAGGGACAAGGAATGGTAATCCAATTCGTAACATTCCCATCAGGATGTTTGAGGCAGTTGTACCAAATCTTTTCTCAAAGTCCTCCAGAAACATATCAAAAGCAGTAAGGGGAGGTGGATCTGGCACAGCTTTTTGGATGTCTTCAAAGTCAAAGTCAAAGTCAGCTTTATTGTCAATTTCTTCACATGTTCCAGACATACAAAGAGATCGAAATTACGTTTCTCACTATCCCACGGTGAAGACAAGACATATTTTACCAATTTAAGTCCACAGACAAACATAACATTCAAGTAAACAAAAAAGTAAGTAAATAAGAGGGCACATATAATAATGAAAAAAATAAGAGCAGCAAAATTTGGTTGAAATTGTGCATAGACAGTCAATAAAATACTAGTGCAAAGTCAGGCCAATAAAAGGCTTGTGTAGTTCTGTTTGACCTAAGTAAGAAAGAAAGTGACATAGTGGTGCAAGTTATGTAAGAGCAGCAGATGTGTTGTGTTTTCAGGACAACAACAACAAGTTGTAAAGTGTACAAGTGTGCAAGTGTGCAAGTGGAGTAGTGCACGCGGCCATTGTGGGTCCAATGTCCAGGATGTTATGTAGCTGAGGGTGGAGGGGGGAGAGGAGGGAGAGAGTTCAGCATCCTTACAGCTTGGTGTATGAAGCTGTTGGTGAGTCTGGTAGTGCGGGAGCGCAGGCTTCTGTACCTCTTCCCAGAGGGCAGTAGATCGAACAGATTGTGAGCGGGGTGACTTGCATCACTCACAATTTTGGTCGCCTTGCGGGTGAGGTGGGTGGTGTAAATGTCCTTCAGGGAGGGGAGTGAAGCACCAATAATCCTTCCAGCTGTGTTCACTATGCGCTGCAGGGCTTTCCTGTTGTATTCAGTGCAGCTTCCGCCCCACACAGCGATACAGCTGGAGAGGATGCTCTCAATGGTGCCTCGGTAGAATGTGGTCATGATGGCTGGTGGAGCACTTGCTCGCCTGAGTTTCCGCAGGAAGTACAGGCGGCGCTGAGCTCTCTTCGCCAGTGATGCAGTGTTGGTGGTCCAGGAGAGGTCTTCGCTGATGTGCACCCCCAGGAATTTGGTGCTGCTCGCTCTCTCCACCACAGCACCGTCAATGGTCAGTGGCAGGTGTTGGGTGTGACCTCTCCGGAAGTCAACAACAATCTCTTTGGTCTTGCTGACGTTCAGCAGGAGGTTGTTGTCCCTGCACCACGTGGTCAGATGGTCGACCTCCAACCTGTATTGGGTCTCGCCGCCCTTGGTGATGAGACCCACCAGAGTTGTGTCGTCAGCAAATTTCACTATGTGATTGTTGCTGTAGGTTGCAGTGCAGTCATGCGTCAGCAGGGTGAAGAGCAGCGGACTGAGCACGCAGCCTTGGGGGGCCCCTGTGCTCAGTGTGATGCTGCTTGAGGTATTGTTGCCAACACGTACTACTTGAGGCCTCTGACAGAGGAAGTCCAGTAGCCAGTTGCAGAGGTAGGTACTGAGTCCCAGTTTGTCAAGTTTGCAGATGAGTTGTTGTGGTATTATGGTGTTGAATGCAGAACTGAAGTCTATAAACAGCAATCTCACATATGAGTCTCTTTTTTCCAGGTGGGTGAGGGCTGGGTGGAGGGCAGAGCAGATTGCATCCTCTGTAGACCGCTTGGCTCGGTATGCAAACTGGAAGGGGTCCAGGGTGGGGGGGAGAATGGATTTGATATGTGACATGACAAGCCGCTCAAAGCACTTAATGATGATGGGTGTCAGTGCCACAGGGCGGTAGTCATTGAAGCAGGATGGAGCAGTTTTCTTCGGCACAGGTATGATGGTGGCAGCTTTGAAACATGATGGGACGATGGCTTGCTTCAGGGAAGTGTTAAAGATGTCTGTGAAGACATCCTTAAGCTCCCCTGCGCAGTCCTTCAGCGCACGACCTGGGATGTTGTCTGGACCTGTTGCCTTACGGGTGTTGATAGCAGCAAGTGTCCTCTTCACGCTGTCGGCAGAGAGGCACAGGGGCTGCTCATGTAGAGGGGGATGGGTCTTCTGTGGGCAGGTGCTGTTTTGTGCTTCAAAGCGAGCAAAGAAGCGGTTCAGGTTGTTGAGCAGAGGGATGTTGCTCTCACAGCTCTGTGGCGCGGGCTTGTAGTCCGTGAGGGCCTGAATGCCCTGCCATAGGCTTTGTAGATCCTCCATGTCTTCAATATATTGGGTGATATTGTTGTACTCATCTGGCACTAAGAAGCAACATGAGGTCTCAACAACCTGACACAAACCCCCTTGCTCTGCTAACAACATATCTAGGGCCATTCTATGGGCTACTGGCTCAGTTCGCATATATTTTACTTCCTCATTCAGCATCGAAAGAGCTTTTTAATTTTTAAATTGAGAAACTCACTCAGAAACATTAAAACCAATGCTTCAACAAAACCAATAAGGATGATTTTTATGCTTCTAAAAAAATATTTAAATTCAATTGTGCAGTATTGTTTGTGTCGTCTGCTTTTGCTGCATTTAGCATTAATGTCATGTCTCTAAATAAATAATATAATAATCTTAATGTCTAAATTTACTGTTGTATGTGTAGCTGCTGACCTCCACATGTGTCGTCTGCTTTTGCTGCATTTAGCATTAATGTCTAAATTTACTGACATTCATATCACGTCTCTGACTTTACTGTCGTATGTGTAGCTGCTGACCTCCACGTGCTAACATTGATGGAGAACATGAAGCAGCAGATGAACCAGCTTTCCATGAACATGAGTGTCATCATGGCCAGAATGGCAGCTGCTGAACCTGTTGTGGAGATGCCGGTGGAGATCTCCTTGCCCCTAGCCTCCCTCGAGGAGGTTGACCACTTTGAATGGTGGTTGAAACACCCAGGGAACACAAGCAAAAAAACAGCAATTGGTATATAACATCAAAGTCCATTAACACTTAGTATTGACATGCTTTTTCAAGGGGCATATCAATAAGATTTGGGAGGGTGCCCGGTGATATCCCTTGGGCAATTTAATATATTTGCCATCAAAGTACATTTTCCTATTGGAATGAATGGGATTTCATGGATTTAGATGGTAAAGGTTTACAGCTAACACATTTTAGCCTGTCTCATTCAGGGAAAACTGATTCAACCATATCAATCTGAAAACGTATTCCCTCAAGATGTAATTCATGACATGAGATATGTCCCACACTCATTGCTATGTTGATCATCTCTCTATCATTTATTTATCAATCTCTTACTTCTCACTAATTTAGTCTCTTGTTTCCACAGGTGGGGATGCTGGCCTCCATTGGGGGAAAGAGACGCCAAACATGTTGTTTTTAACATTTTGGCACACATTTTTGCCGACAGTGTAGCTAATTCCATTAATTGGAAAGGGATGAACCAAAAAAAGAAATTCAGTGAGATGGCAACCAAGGCCATTTTGGCTCGTAAGCATATATATATATATATATATATATATATATATATATATATATATATATATATATATATATAGGGCTGTCAAAATAACTGATTAATTTCGATTAATTAATTTGAGATAAAATAACTGATTAAAAAAATTAGTGCAGATTAATCTATTAACTATTTGTGTGTTTAATTATGTGTAGTAATTCCTATATAATATATACTATATTATGTCTCAGAATAACATATCACATGTGCATGCGAGCAATGACAGGATGCCATTTGTTCAGAGTTAGGACACACACAGGCATGTATAACATGCTATTTATTGCACAGACATTTGTGTTGTAGGCTATACAGTGGGTCAATTTGATGTAGGCTATGTTGCTGCCTGGGCTAACATGTCACTACAGATGCACAGAGGCTAGGCTACAATCAAAACGATAAAAAAACATAATAGCCTAGCTAGGCTAAGACTACCATCAAGGCCTACTGTGTAAAAATCGCCAATATCCTTAATGGGAAGCGACCCACTGAATCTGACACAAAGTTTTGTTTGACTGGCTGCGACACAAGATAACAACATTGACGCCAAATTGCATCTAAACTCGAACACAACATAGTCATACTTTCCATTAATAACACATGACAACATCCAAAAACGTGTTAAAAGGCCGTGGTCTTCTACTTTCTTCGACAACATTTTCAGTTCCATTTCATTCACGCTTCAGCAATGGGCGTCTAGGCACTCGCGCACGACATCCTCCGTTCATAAATATTCACGCTAAACTCCGCCCTGGAAACTCAGAATCTCAGAAACCGTATATCTGGTAACACCGGGATGGATGATTAGCGGGTCCGAAATGATTCCGCGGCGGATAACCCTCATATGACCGGGTCCAAAACGGACCCGCAGCGGATCTGTGGCTCATTCGCGGATCCAAAGCGAAACCGGGGCGGATGTATCCATTTATGTACGGATACGCAAAGGGACCGCCGCGGTGTCTGATCGGAGTTATTTGGCCCACAGATGAATATTTGTCAAGTTATGCTTGCTGAATATGGTATTAAATATAAAAAATAAAAATAAAAACTTTGAAGAAACTAGAATATAAGACATGTTTTCAGTTATTTCACACTTTTTTGTTTAGTAGGCCTACCTAATTCCACATGTGTTCATAGTTTTGATGAATCTACAATGTAAATAGTCATGAAAATAAAGGAAACGGATTGAATGAGAAGGTGTCCAAACGTTTGGCCTGTAGCCTAGCCTACTGTATGCTACTTGAAGTATTGTTTTGATGTGTTGAATGGAAGTCAATGAGAGTTGTTAATCGCTAACTAGCGGCGACAACGACAGTCACAGAGCCCATAGGCAACAAATCAGGGAAACAACTTACTTTTCAAAGGAGAACCACGGTGGTCTTGGTCACGCTTTTTCCGCCCTCCGTTGTCGTTGTAGCCTACTTGTGGAGTTTAGTTCGTCTGTTCTATCTGCTTTCGTTTCCCAGTAGGCCAAAGTTAAAACGGGACTATGCCCCAAGATTAAAATCCCCACGTCCTCCTGTTGAAGTCAAATTGTTTCAAGCGATATTAGCTCGCACAGTGACGCACGGAGAAAGTCCAAGAGTCGCGGCGTTGTTGCGGTCGTGGTATCTCTTGTTTCCTTCCGTTTGGCGATGTTATAGCCTACGTCTCAAGTAAATTCGCGCACGATAACTGCTGTAGTGTCACCCGTTACAACAAGCTAAAAGACATGTGTTAGTTATAGGACGTTCGACACTGAGGCATCGACACTTGTATCCCTCCGGTGAAGCAAACTGTTTCGACAGAGTGTTGAAGCTTGAGTCAGTAGCCTACTATCGATGCTGCCTGCACGATACAATCTGCACATGCGCAAGATCTGCACTGTGTCCTCCACCGTCTCCACCGTCTGCACTGTGTCCTCCACAATCTGCACATGCGCAAGATCTGCACTGTGTCCTCCACCGTCACAACCTCGCGTCCAAAGCCATCAGCCCATCTCTCCACAAGTCACTCAACACAGCAGTAAAAGCAATAAATAAAATCAAAGCCCATGCTCTTAATGATAGGCTCTTCAGGCAGCTGTGTGGCGAGAATGATGAGGCCTTCGAGCATCTGTTGCTCCACACCGAGGTGCGCTGGCTCTCCAAAGGCAACTGCCTCGCCAGGCACAGCTGTCTGAAGAGCTGTGTTGACTACAGTTGACAGTTCACTCAGTCCACACAAACAATTCTGGTTTCCTTGCACTAGCCATTTCGTCGTAGCCTATTCTGTCTGTTTTTAAAGCGCAAGTTGTGCAAGTTTTGGTCAATTTCTGTAAAGAAACAGTGCCACCTATAGGCCTGGGGTATGAAGTAACGTGTTGAGTCGTGTTGAGATGGATCCGTTTGGACGCAAATATTCTTGATACGGTTCCAGGGAAGACGGAGGAAAAAAAGATCGGTTTGGTACGTGTGGACTAGGCCTTATTCACGACGCCGGGAGCATGTTACACACATGAAATGTCAAAGTAACAAGCCCACACATCTGTGGGTGAAGCCGACTCTTATACCCTTACCCCACACCCATGGAAAATCACAAGTTGTCACCCTCCATTATTCACTTAACCATCTGGTATTTTAACACAGAGATAAGAAATGTTTACGACCCCCCATCCTGAGGGTTACCCACAGTTCGGTGACACAGGGGTTAATCTAACTAAACATTCCAACATAGGAGTTTCAGAAAACACAAGAGTCAGAGTTAAGGAGATGACAATTAGATTTCACTACATGTATATAAGGTATACTAAACATTCAATGAGAAAAATACAAATTATCCCACATATTCCCCCCTGTGGAGCTGTAAAGCTACTTGTTTAATACAGTACTCTACATGTACTAACACAACTAGTCTAATCAACCTTATATTTAAACCTACCAAACAATGGTTAAAAGTTACTTCCTACAATTAATCAGATTATTGAAGTTCTAAATCTAAATTACAAAGGGAAAACAGAAAATGAAAAACACAGTTACATAATCATCATTTAAACCAGGTACATACAGTAGGGTCAGACTCATTTGTATACTTCTTTTACTAACATGTTTCCTCTATCTCAATATCTGGTGTTTCCCTGAATGGGAAGATGTCTTCATACATTCCAGTCGCAGTAACCGATACATAACTTGTCACTGTAGCCTGTCTGTTTAGAGCTCTAAATACAGGGCTGCGAGTGAGATTTCGTGGGGCCAACCAAAATTTTGCTGGGGAAATTTTTGTTTGGCTCATTCAGCATTATACCGTACAGTAAAAAAAACATACATCAGTGGTTCTCAGGTGTAGGGACCAGGCATGGACAGATTATGAACTTTCGGGCCCCTGGGGCTCCCCACTAATTGTCGCATATGTGGAAGGGGGGTTTGGGGGTCCTCCCCCAGAATTTTTTTCATTTGTTTGATGTGATTTTCTGTATTCTGGTGCATTTTGGTAGCTTAGAAATCTAGACACACCCTAGCGGCAGCAAATTACATTTGCTTCCAGGGCTAGTCTAGCAACTCTCCGTTGGCTTGTGAGCTCGAAAAATTAAACTTCTATCAGGCCAATCAAATCGTCTATAGAGTCGTTAGGGGGGCATAACATAATGATTGATGGCAGAGTTGCAACGGTTTGGCTTGAATTTCCTGCTACTTGAAAACAAAGAAGATGGATATTGCTGTTGGCCAAGAGTGTGACACAAGTTAAGCTTGTTTTGAGATGGCAAAAGTTTGAACTAGTCAACTAGCTCCGCTGGTGGGAAAACGCATGGGACTCAGTGCTGTCCTATTGCATGCAGAGGGAATTTGAAAGACAACCGATTATCCCGCCCCTCGGACTGAGCACTGTGAACGGTGAGTGCCCAGACCCTACATTTTAATGTGGGTCTGGCTCGTCAGGCTAGCATTTTGGGGATGGCCAATACTAAATTCAATCAGATTCATAGCCTACATCCTGATGTGATGATATTGAGGCAATGATTCCATGCAAAGGCTTGGGCTTCAGGGCCCCCTGACACCTTGGGCTCCTGGGTCTGGGCCCGGAAGGCCCGTGCAGTAATCCATCCCTGGGATCAGGGTCCCAGAGTTAAACGAACATTGGTATCAAAGGGATCTAGCCTACTACTAGGACCATGGGCGTCGGAGGCATTGTGAAAGTGGGTGGGACATTTCAGAGGGGGGGGTATGGGTGTCCTCCCCCAGAAATTTTTTTTTGGACTAGATGCAATTTCCTGAATTCTGGTACATTTTAACAGGTTATTTAGATACTTCTATATAACAAAATAAAGCCAGCCTACGAAATTAATAAAAAGTAAATCATAATTTAAAAATAACTCAATAGGCTACTTGGCTACGCAATAAGGCTTCCATTACAGCACCGCAGACGTTCAATGAACGCATGAAAGCGGATGGTTTGTTTGAAATCCCGACACTTTCAACTACATGGAACGTAATAGTGATCATCAAATACCTCCCCAGAGATCAGTGCCCATCAGTCCCAACATTTAACAATATAATCAAACAGTCCAAAAGTAAATTAAATATCAAACTAAACCGAAAATGTCATGCTTTTGAAGGCCTACCAGTATGCCGCTCCAAGAAACGCATGTCTCAAAATAAAACTTGCATAAGAAATAAAGGGCTGTCTCAAATACAATCCTGCCCCTAAAGGCCTGTACTTTGTCTTAAGACCCCGGCCATAATTTGAGGATTTACAGTATCTAAGTAGACAAACTGGCTTCAGATATCCAACAGAGTGAATAGAGATTGTGCAGTCTTAGCTGTGGTTAGTGACGTGATGCTGTTAATGGGGAGTTTTACATAGCCTAGCGTAAACCTATAGGTTTACCTTTTTACCTTATCAAAAGTGAGGGAGATGACTGATCTCTTCAACACTGCGGGGGATTTGGCGCTTGTCACTGTGTGTGTGACAGAAGCGGAATGGGAGAATGCGTGTAACAAAAAAAAAAAGTTTATGAGCGATTTACGCGCAAATGGGAGAATCCAATGAAAATGACAATGAAGCACTAAACAGATGCTGAAAACAGCACTGGTATTTCGCAGGGCAAAAGTGGGGGGGTCCAAACTAACAATTTTAAAAAGTGGGTGTGTGTTTTGTAAGAATTTAAGAAATGTTTGTATATTTTAACTTTTAAATGCATCAATCAGGTGCACTTTCAAAATAAATTCAGGGGTCAGACTTGCTTATTTTTATAGAAATATTTGTGCTGTAGCCTAAGCTATTTTGCACTTCAGAATTATAACCATGCACACACAGGTGGAATAGTTATGGTGATATTGCAATAAGTTCACAACCACAAAAAACATATGCTACATTTCACAGTTCAGAAATGTTCAAAAATGTGTGTACATTTCAGCACTCCATGAAATTATGCAGAAGTGGTCACCTGTGTTATTCAGCTAGTTTATTTAAGATAATATATTGGTCTGGCCATAGCCTATATGCTATTCCTTTTTCAGGATGTACCCATATCTGCATGATGTGAATGTTTGCATATGGCTTATGTCAGGCTTTATATCAATATTTGTGTCTCGTTATTTGATTTTCTTTATATTTTTGCATTAATGTTACTAGGAAGCATGCCAATATAAATATATTCATTTATCTGTAATGGGATTGGCTGGAACCTGACAATATAAGAACCATGATAGTGGGATAATCTATGGCTGAGCAATTTACAACTAGATGTACCGCATAGCGGTACAAAATATGACCGCCGCTCAGTCCTGTACATCTGTTCCGCGAAAATAAATCACACTTCAATTTGTCTCCATATTTTACTCCATCCCCCACTCTTGAAACTTTTGTGTATGCTTGTTTGGCATGCCTGAGTGTGTGTGTGCGGCTGCACAGAAAGTAGCCTACTGGTGCTGAAAAGGTGAATAGATTGTAGAATAGCCAAAGAAGATGTAGCATTGTTATAAAACCTTTAAAATCTCTAAACAATCACAAGTAAGGCAGTTCATCACAGTTCATCCATTGCAACTGGATTGATAAAAGGTCACTTACACCTGTAGGCTACATTGTATTTGGGAAAAGCAAAAGGTATCAGCATAATGTTATTTATTTATTTATTTATTTATTTATTTTTATGTATTTTTAAACAAAAACATCTCTGTCAGTTCCATGCTGTTTTCAACAGCTATCAAAAACAAAGGTCATTTTTGGATGGATGGATTTTTTGTGAATGTTTCTTCTTCTACATAAAATTTTAGTCATCTTTAGTTCATGTAATACTTTATTGTCAATGCACAAATTAAGTAACAGTAGTCTGAAACGTTATTGTTAATGCACAAATTAATTAACAGTAGCCTAGTCTGAAACGAAATGCTGTTTTACATCTAACCAGTGGTGCAAATAACTGACATGTCCAAATGGGCCTTGATGAAATGCGTCGCTAGACTGTTCATACACATTTTAACGGGCCAAAGTTGAAGAGCTTTTGTCCGTTATTGTTAGTGCAAATATAGGCTGATTCATGTTCCCTTGCATTGTTTAACTGAGGTCCATGGTTAGTCTGGCTTTCATCAGACCAAGCTCAATCTTTTAAGAAATCAAAAAATAAATAGCGGGCAGATCAGGCTGGGTTCACCCAGCCTAGTCCATAGGCACCCGATATTGTTTAATTTTCCGATTGAGATATACACGCTCTGGCTATTCTAAATGCAAAAATGCATCAGGGAGTTATGACAAAACGGTAACTAACAAACTAGATCCTAATAGAAAGCTGTTAGCTTCCCTAAGCTACAGGTAGGATTATAAGGTAGGCCTATTTACAACATAAATTGTCAATAGGCTATGCTGGCGACACAAATAAAATCTCCTTTGGAAACCAATGGCTTACGCCTTACAGTATCAAGCGGACTTAAACTGTCATATCGTGGCGAAAAGTTGTAATAACATTCACGCAGCTCCATGAGTCAAGGAAAGCGCGAATGAAGTAGCCACTTCTAAATGGGACCCACTACTCAGTAGCTTAAGGTGTTTTGCTAAAGCAGCCATAATGAAATGAAGGGGTCATTGTTTGGATACTTCACACACACGTGCTTTTTAATTTCACAGACTACAACTACCAAGGTGTAATCAAAGCACATCGATTCCCCTCTCACACCCTGCACGCACTTAAAACAAAATAAACAGGCATCTCAGTCTCACGCATGTATAGGCAAAACTGTATCAGACCGGTGTAACGTTGGTAAATCTTCCATTGCACAGAATGATTTTGTAGCACGTGCAATAAATGACAGTCGAAAGATACAAACAGTGCTGCTATACATTTGCTTGGTATAACCGCATTTATAGTTTTCTACAAATGCAATAAATCAAATGCCTCCATCACTCAACCAACGCTAACGGTAACATTACCTAGGTCCTTATTGATATTACAAGATTAACGTACCTGCAGTAAAAACCAAGCATGTCCGATAAACATCCTCAGATTTATTTCGGCTTCAAGAAGAAATGGGAATTACACTTCATGTGAACATCGTCCTATCCTTATTAGATGTTCGCTGCGGTAAATTACAGTCCTTGTATGAAGCGTCCATTGTTTTTTCCAACCCACTTTTAACTTCCAACAAAATTACGTCTCACTGCAACGATGCGCCATCTAGTGGACAAACGACTACTTCTCGCCAATACTGAAAATGCAGCCATGATGATGATGATGAATATTTATTTTGGCTTTCTTTTAATCCTACTGAATTTGTAATTATGTATCGGCCGTTCTAATACCGATAGTATGTGGGTGCCTGTGTGTGTGCATGTGTATATGTGTGCACCGCCATTTACAGGCCAATGAGTGTACAGTCACTAAATGTACACATAACCTAATTTTTTTAGACCCCCCCATGGATGAAATTCTACGAAACTTGGCATACCCCCGGAGAATGCCAGGTCAATCATACACATAAAATTTGGTGCAGTTCTGAACATCTTAACTGAAGATAGGGGCGATTAAAGCAGAATAATATTGCATTATCATTTTTTACCGGGGGGTGGGGGTGCAAATCACAAATGAGTGATTATAAGCCAGGTTGATGTGGGCCCTTGAGACCAACATACCATAAAAGATTCTTCATCCTCAGTGCCACGGTTCAGGTAGTTATTTAGGAAAAACTGTTTTTTTTTTGCGGTTCAGGGAGCCCAGCACGGGGGGGGGGGGGGGGGGGGGGGGGGTTGGTGGTGGTCCCCGGGGACGAAATGAAATTTTTCCGTAAAAGTCTAGTGGGGCTACATACCCACCAAATTTCATGTACCCCGGTGGTTCGGTGTCCCGGGTATCAATGACCAAAAATTCAGGGAGTAGATGACGGAAAAATTCTTGAATTGTGTGCATGTGTCCGTGTACAAATTTATGTTTATGTGTGTGGGTGTGTGTGTGTGTGTGTATGTGCGTGCTTGTGTGTTTGCCTGCGTATGTGTGTTTGTGCATGTGCATGCATGCGTACATATGTCTACTGTGTGAGTATGTGTCATACGTATGATTACTGTAAATGTATGTGTGCGCGTGTGTATCTGTTTATGCACATGTGTGCACATGGAATGGGTTAACATGACCCCTGGAGGCAAACATACGGAAAAAATTGGTCATCCTAGGCCCTACAGTTCTCAAGATATTCACAGAGAACTGTGTCTGCCCTACCCTCCTTTCGGGGGGTCCAGTCCAGCGGGGGGGGGGGGGGGGGGGGCTACAGATCAAAACGAAGAATGACGGTTCCATGCTATCCATGTGGGGGTACATGCCCACCAAGTTTGTGTACCCCGGTCTTTCAGTGTCCCGGGGATCCTTGTTGGTGTACGTCACTAAATGTACACATAAATTATTTTATTGTAAGGCCCCCCATGAACGAAAGTACACAAAACTTGGCATGCATTCGGAGGGTGTCATAATGATCCTACACTTTTAATTTCGTGCAGTTTTGACCTTGTCAGCCAGAGATATTGTGATGAAAACACCTAATTTTTTGCTTTTTAATTTTTAACTAGGTGGCGCTATACATGAAATAAGTGGTAATGGGATGGGTTGACATGCCCCCTTAAGACCAACATACATAAAAAAGGTGGACCTCCTAGGCCCTACGGTTCTCGAGATATTCACAGAAAACTGTCTCCGGCTACCTACAGGCCAGTTGGTGTATAGTAACATAAATTAATTTATTGTGTGGCCCCCCATGAACGGAATTCCACAAAACTTGGCGTGCATACAGAGGGTGTCATAATGATCCTACACTTCCAATTTTTACTTTTTTGTGGCGCTATACATGAAATGAGTGGTTATGGAATGGGTTGACATGGCCCTTTGAGATTAACATACAAAAAAAAATGGTCCTCCTAAACCCTACGGTTTTCGAGATATTCACAGAAAACTGTGTCTGCCCTACCCTCCTTTCGGGGGGTCCAGTCCAGCGGGGGGGCTACAGATCAAAACGAAAAACGATGGTTCCATGCTATCTATGTGGGGTTACATGCCCACCAAGTTTCGTGTACCCCGGTCTTTCAGTGTCCCGGGAATCATTGACGGAAATTTGGGCATGCGAAAAAGAAAAAAAAAAGAAAAAAGAAAAAAAGAAAAAGAAAAAAAAAAAAAATCTGACTAAACGCGCCGCTTCGCTGTAATGTATGTAGGCCTACTGACAAATAGTTAGAATACATTATAATTTCGCCCCAATGAGGCTATGTAGAAATGTGTTGCAATTTCAAAACCGGATTACTCAGGAACCACTTAGTGCACAGAGGCATGCTTTATATCCTCGTATTCGGTACGGTTTGCTGTTTATTGTGATATTGGGTTTGCCACGTGTTGTGCGAAGGGTTAATGAAATATTAAACCGAGAGTAATGGGTGTGCACTGTGTGCAAAATCCAAATATGATTAGCCTAAATTGCACGTCGGTTCAATGTTAATTTTCTTGCGAACCATTTATCACAGCAACTTGGCGCTAATATCATTGGAAAGCTTAGATTCTGCACGTTCACCTGATGTGTGATACCCTGGAAATCCAGAGTTCTCGCGAGAGCACAATTTGAATTGTGCCCGCAAGATACTCTGGCCACGAGCAATGATCCAAATTTCTTCTATCTCTCGAGCGAGAGGGACCAATCAAATCGGTGTAGGCGGGACAAAGGCGAGCTACACTGATGACGACATTGCTGCGACGTCCGGAATCATCTAGAAAACATTGCAAGATGGCTACCGATGAACACCAGTTGTTTGAAACGGCTTTGGCCGCTACAATAAAGGATTTAGATTTGGCTTTTCAACTAAAAGAGGAGCAGAAAATCGCCCTCAAATCGTTCCTTTGCCAGAACTGGATACGTCACACCGTGAATTGTTGTGATTGGTTGTAGCGTTATCCAACTGCGTGCAGTGAGAGTTTCAAACGCATGCTTGGTGCCGCCCCTCGAATTGGGCCATTTTCATTACTCGTGGCCAGACCCTTAATCTGAAAGATTCCAGGCTCTGCTTTACCAGGCTAGATGTGTGATATCATATGTATATGTAACGGGTGAAGCTCTGGCCTGCGCTTCCCTGACTACTCTGCGTTGTGTTGTGCACAATGTGAAGCTGGACACAGGACACTCAAGGACCACTGACAGGTTTATTCGTTCCACTGGTTCACACAAACTGCATCTGGTGTATAATGAAACATAAAGGAGCAGAGCACACACACGTTCATCCATAAAATGCCTCTCTCAGTCAAGTTTAGCGGTAACTCACTTACTGAACGAATATACAGATAACCAGTGATAGTATGGGAGAACAGTACACCTTATTAACACGTACCTGGTGTATAATGAAACGTAAAGGAGCAGAGCACACACACGTTCATCCATAAAATGCCTAACACAAAAGAAAACCAACTTAATCATGCAATACACAAGACGATGAAATGGCGGCATTATATACACAATGAAAACTTCTGGACTAGCTCGCTCTCCCCCAAAGTGTCTCAATATTAACTCCCAACTGAAATATACAGACGTAAATCCACACAGATACACCACTACACTCTAATGGATTAAAGTTCCTGTCTGTAAGTCCATAATAACATAAATAAATCACACTTTCATTCGAACAGTATTAATACGTACCTCTCTCAGTCAAGTTTAGCGGTAACTGACGAGAGAACACACACGAGAAAGCTTATCTGGCTTTCACAATAAAAGTCCCAAAATAAAAATACATAGTAAATTATAGCACAACGAATAATACACTCTGTTGAAGGGTTTTGGTGAGATTTCAACCTCCAAAATAAAATACAATATTAACCTGGTTACATATAGGTTTAGTTGAACCTCATCTGCCAGGTATTTGACCTACCAGGTTGACACTTCAGCGTGAAAAATACTCAATAATACTCAAAGCATACCTGAAGCCGGGGGAATGCGCCTGGGACGGCTTCTGAAGTAGCATCGCAAATGAGAGAAAATTTAGAAAATTCCACAGACAGGGGGTGCTCTTGAACCCTCTCATCCCTCACCGTCTCTGAAAGCATAACCGTGGCTCAACAGGTAGATCTATAGGCTAAACTCATTTTTCAGGTATCTGACCGACCGGGTTGACACTTCAGCGTGAGAAATCGGGTGTGTGGCGTGTGAGTGTGTGAAACTAATCAAATGCGTGTGTCTCACGGCCAATGCGTGAGAGTTGGCACCTATGTAAATATACAAGCTAATGTGAACGTCCCTATAAGAAGTACTATAAGGACAACCACCACAGGGACAAGGAATGGTAATCCAATTCGTAACATTACCATCAGGATGTTTGAGGCAGTTGTACCCAATCTTTTTTCAAAGTCCTCATTGGGTAGTGTAGTGTCAGAGGGCTGTGAAGGAGTATTACCACTGTGTGTGCTCCTATCAGACTGCAGTCTAGCTGTGATGGATTCACCTAGCTTTTCAGCTAATTGTGTGAGTAGTGAACATAAATCAACATAAATAAACATAAATCTATAAGTAAACAACATAAATAAATAAACATAAATCTATAAGGACAACCAATCTATAAGGATTTCAAAGTCCTCGAGAAACGAACAAAAGCAGTGAGTGGAGGTGGATCTGGCACAGCTTTTCGGATGTCTTCAATATATTGGGTAATATTGTTGTACTCATCTGGCACTAAGAAGCAACATGAGGCAGACCCCCTTGCTCTGCTAACAACAAATCTAAGGCCATTCTATGGGCTACTGGCTCAGTTCGCATATATTTTACTTCCTCATTCAGCATCGAAAGAGCTGCTGCTGTTTCATTCGCTACACTTTGCAGGTGATAAGCTAGTCCGTTAATTTTTTGTAAAGCTGCTACTACACCACCCCAGAGAGAAAAAGTCCAACCCACAGTAGCTCCCTGTCCTGTCCATGGGTCTGCTATAACATATCCTTTCCATTTACTCATACCTCCTGATGTATAAATCATCTCTCTTTTCTCTCTATGGGTAAATCTAGTAGATTGTTTTTGATTAGAATATTTTCCATGTAAAATCCACATTGTAGGAGCAATAGCAGCTATGTAACAGGTTCCTACAGCATTAGGAGGCCAGTATGAATATGCCATTTTACCACACACCCAATACATGCCCATGGGAAGCGCAAAATTGAAGTTTGGACTTGGAATACTGCTATACCTTATGAGTGGAAAATAGTTCCCTCCCAGCCAAATCCCATGTTCACTTTGGCTATCAGCCGAATTAAGTTGATCATAATTTGCTTTGAGATAATATTGGCATTTACTATGTCCTAATTTTTCCTTATCATTTTATCTTTGCCAGAGGACCTAACAGACAAACACACAAAACCTTTAGTAGCAGGCACCTGCATAGTTTCTAAGTTCCATCCAGATACTCTCAAAGGAAATCCACTATTATTACAAACGGTATAAGGTTTTGCTGCTTGAGGTATTGCTTGTCCCTTTGTGATTGACACAGGCCAATAGTCTTTATACTTTGCATTTGCCTCAGAGTTAATCCACCCTAATTTTCTTTTTGACCACTCTCCTGTTTCATTTAACCACACTGAATCCATTAAGGTCAACATAACATTCAAGGATGAGCCATGCAAGAATTTCTCTATGTTTTCTAACCCTACTTCTGAAAGACATTTAGGGCTAGTACATAGTCTGGCGGCTGCACATACAGAGTCCTGTAAAGTGCGATATGGAAATACTCGCACCTGAAAAGATTTGTCTTGGCATACCCAACATGTGTCATTATTTCATGTTAATGTTGTTTTGGCACGAAAGGCTAACTCACATACTTTATTGTTACCACACACTTCATCCTTAAGGGAGGAAGTTATAACCCTTAGATGAAGAATAAGCACAACAATCACCAACATCTCGTCTTCTCAGTTATTCAAAACCAAAATAAAACCTAATCCTAGTCTTCAACAGCAGAGCTGACTTGGGTGGTTTAGTCCCTCCTCAGGTTACTGTCCAAATAAAATTAAATCAAAACAACAAACTTGTAACGTTTATCTAGCTAAACTGAGAAAGAATATTCTTATAAGATGCTAGTGATATTTTATTAATCCTCTTCAAAGTATGTATTCTTCAGCCTATTGCAAAAAGTGTGTTTGTCAATCCTCTCGTGCAACCACGTGTTGGTTATGATACTCAGTTCAGTCCATGTATTGTTCCGGATTCTTCACCACTCTACAGTGTGACAAATGGACCCAAGTGTCTCTTTCCGCAATCCTTACGGCTGTAGGTGTAGATAATATTACTTCAAACGGCCCTCTCCATCGTTCTTCATTCCAGTGTCTTCTCCTTAAATCCTTTATGAGTACCCAGGCGCCTGGCTCCACTGGGTGTGTCCTTTGGAAACTTTGTGGTAGTGCCGACGCCACCTGTTGGGAAACAGAAGACCGAGCAGCAATCAGTTCTCGCATGTAACCATTGTCCTATGTATATCTCTTAGGTTAGGTGGGAGCCGGCAAGGGACGTCCGGTCAAAATCTCAAAAGGGCTAAACCCTGTAGATCTTGATGAAAGGCCTCTAAGGTAGAGTAGAGCCAAAGGAAGAGCTGTCACCCAATCCATCCCTGTTGACACTATGATTTTAGTCAATTCTGTTGTGCCCCATCTAGGCACACCATCTCTCTTTAAAGCCTTAGCTACTGATAAGGCATTCGCATGCTTGACTTTTTTAGAACATGTCAACTATCACCAAACAATATTCATATCCTCTACATTTGTTGAATTTAATGAACTCCATCATTATGTGCTTAAACGGGCCTTCAGATGGTGGGTGATGTCCTTCCTTGACTCTCATTGTAGGTGCAACATCAATTTTTAGACACATAATGCACCTTGCACAATACATGGCTGCTACTGAAGTGAATCCTAGTGTAAAATATATTTTCTCTCCTGTCTATGTCATAGTATTTGCATGGTCTAAGCCACTGATAGTTTAGCAATAATATGGAAACAAGATCTTGGAAAAACTGGTCTGTCTGTCGGTGTATGTACTGTACCCACAGACCATGTGTTCTGTCCTTACAATTCTTCCATTTCCATCTTTCCTTATTATCTGATGCTTTTATGCTTCCTTTAAAGCCTCTTCAGATGTAACTACATCTGGTATTTGTAAATTCAGAAATGTGGTTTCAAAAAGTTTGGTGATATTCTCTGCACTCCCCCCTGCGCGGCTCTCTTTCTGTAGCTGCCGCGTCAGCCTTCCTATTGCTCCAGCTGATAACATCTGTATTTGCAGAGTGGGCTGCACATTTTAAGACAGCCACAGATGTAGGGAGTTGAATGGCATTTAACAATATTGCTATCCAATTTTTATGTTGTACGGGTTTGTCTGTAGATGTGATCATGCACAATTCCCCAGTTATAATGACTATATATATAAATACAAATTTATTCCCATTTGCTTAAATACATGCCCTGAATAGGGCTACCAATTCATCTGCTTGGACAGAAATAATATCTAGGAGAGAGTGAGAGTAAACCACATCAAATTGATTCACTACAGAGTAGCCAGTCCCTACCTCTCCGGACTCCAAACACATAGATTAGCCTAATAAACAATGTTAGGATTTGACAAAGGTGTTAGAAATGTCAGAGCTAAGTTTAGTGTACATAGAGACACCTTCACCACAATCATGCAAGAGCCACAGGGTTAATACCACATGCTGATATATAGATACAGGATTTTAAGTTTTTTCTTTTAGAAGCAGTGAGTGTACTTCATGTGGGACATGTACAGTTAGTGAATGTAACAACACAACGTCAGCACAGCTACCACTTGACTTGCAGCTGCTGCCACATCTATCCTCTCACTACTGCATCTAATTGCTTAGATAAATAAGCCACTGGTCTGTGCTGACCCCCATGCTGTTGACATAACACCTCTGACATGTACCCTGCTTTTTCACACACCAATAAATCATAGTCAACAAGTCAAGTAAGTCATAGTAGGCAAGAGCTGAAGCTGAGGCTAATGCCTATTTCAAATATGTAAAGGTCTTATCATAATTGTCAGTCCAAGTTTTTTTACATGTATTTGCACATGCTTGGAGAGGCTGTGCCTCTCATTTTAATTTAGAATCCAAGCACGGTAGTAGCCAATCATTCCTAGGAAGCAAAACTTTTGCTGCTTTGTCTCGGGTCTGGGACAACAAGCAGTTATTGCTGAGATGCGAGATGCATCTAGGGCCCGACAGCCAGGAGTGAGTATATGACCCAAGTACTTCACTCTCTCTTGACAGAGTTGCAACTTTTGTTTGGAGACTTTCAGTCTCACACTGGCCAGGAATGTTAATTTTGCCACAGTGTCAATTTGGCACACCTCACTCGACGGACTTCTTAGTAAAACATTATCGACATAGGTGATAATAGGCTTGATATAAGCAGAATGAATTTTTTTTAGAGGCAAGATACCAGAGCTTCGTTTGAAACGGCCCCTGACTCTGTGTATCTTTGTGGCAAATGTGGCAAAATACCTTATCCTTTGAAAATAAACGCAAATCACAACTAAAATATGGATCCGCTCGAATTGTAACTTATGCATTTTTCTATCAATTACAGAGAAACACGTTGCATTCTGAGTCAACCTTGAGTCACAACCACCTCCTGTTGTGCAGAGAGGGAAAGCTGCTCAAAGATCTGTCTCTGCACAGGGGTGACTTTAACAAAAACACTAAACACAAAAAATGATGTATTTTGTGATGATAATACATGACCCAAAGTGTGTTGGACATGCGTCCAATCTTTGTCATTTACCACACCTCAACTAAATAAAAATCAACATGGGGATAATAATATTGAGTTTGCAAACAAATATGTCAGACCAGGTGACAGGTCTACTACATCTTCAGAGTAGCTTTACTTGTAATTACACCGGCTATTTCAACAGTCTTAACTGTATG
>NC_055965.1:36790137-36827637 GCF_018492685.1 Alosa sapidissima
TGGCATCGGGGTGTTTGGAATCATTCCCGCGTTAGAATCATTGAAACTCTCCTAAACGCACATCTTGTCGGTGATTGGCTGGAACAGTTTGTTATGATTTTTTTATGGTCCAGGCTGGACCATGTTGTTTTTGTTGCCATCTTTGGAACCTGGGCTGTCCACAGATACCGTTTTTTTTAACAGTGTATTCAGGGCATAGGCAAAAAAATGTTTTAGCTTAGAAACCGTGTAACATCGCTTAGAGTACCTTTAAAGGCATCCTTAAGATTGTGTTTACCTTAACATAACATTTCCAAAATCAGCACTTCTGCCATTGTCTGAGCGGCCCCCTAAAGGCGATTACCCACCAAACCACTTTCCCCTATACTGTATAGTATTGCATCATATTGTATAGTATTGCATCATACTGTATAGTGTTGCATCATACTGTATAGTATTGCATCATACTGTATAGTATTGCATCATACTGTATAGTATTGCATCATACTGTATAGTATTGCATCATATTGTATAGTATTGTCTCATATTGTTTTTTATTGTAACATGTCATACTAAAGACTAAAAATAAAGAAATTGCTTGAAAATAAATCTCAAAATAAAGACTAAATAACAATCTGACCATATTTCAGATGTCCAACATGGAAGTTCTCCTTGACACTCTTGAAGAGCTGACAGCTAAAGAGCTGAAGAAGTTCAAGCTTTTCTTAACTGAGGAGACACTGGAGGGGGTTCAGCATATCCCCAGAGGACAGCTGGAGAACGCCGATGCCACAGATGTCACCAGTAAGATGAGGGACGTCTACGGCCAGGATGGTGCCCTGAAGGTCACTCTGCACGTGCTGAAGAAGATGAATCACAATGAGCTTGCAGACAGACTAGAAGGAGAGCTGGAGAAGAGGTAAGATTATTGCCCCTAGGGTACATTAGCTAGAAGACAGAGGAGGTAAAATAGTTGCCCCTATGGTGCACTAGTTAGAGGGGAGAGGAGGTAAAATAGTTGCCCCTAGGCTACATTATCTAAAGGAGAAAGGAGGTAAAATAGTTGCCCCTATGGTGCACTAGTTAGAGGGGAGAGGAGGTAAAATAGTTGCCCCTAGGCTACATTATCTAGAGGAGAGAGGAGGTAAAAGAGTTGCCCCTAGGGTACATTAGTTAGAAGAGAGAAGAGGTAAAATAGTTGCCTCCAGGGTACACTGGTTAAAGGGGAGATAAGGTAAAATAGTTGCCCCTAGGGTACACTAGTTAAAGAGGAGAAGAGGTAAAATAGTTGCCCCCAGGGTACATGACTAGAGAGGAGAAGGGGTAAAATAGTTGCCCCCAGGGTACATGACTAGAGAGGAGAAGGGGTAAAATAGTTGCCCCTAGGCTACATTATCTACAGGAGAGTGGAGGTAAAATAGTTGCCCCTAGGCTACATTATCTACAGGAGAGAGGAGGTAAAATAGTTGCCCCTAGGGTACATTAGTTAGAAGAGAGAGGAGGTTAAATAGTTGCCCCTAGGGTACACTAGTTAGAGGGGAAAAGAGGTCAAATAGTTGGCCCTAGGGTAACAAACCAGAGAGGAGAAGAGGTGAACTATTTGCCCCCAAGGTATAATAGTTAGAGGCAGGGGCGTCACTAGACTCTTTTTACTGGGGCACATAAAAATCACGACTCACGTTCAACTTTACAAAAAACAAAGGGAGGTGCATTCATGCAAATTGATAATATTGGGGAAAGAGTGGATAGTTTTGTACGAGCTTCAGTTACGCACTGCAGTTACGGGTAGGCCTATTCTCCCATTCCCGCTTCTGTCACACCCAGAGCTGCACCCAGAGTTCGATGACTTCGGTCAAGTTGGAAAGAAATGGACAGATTCGAACAAAGTAGGCTATGGGATTATGACTTCACGTTAAAACTGAAGATGCACAGTTGTAAGCTCCAATATCCAAAGTGGGTGATTATAACGGGGTTTTCCCTATTTAACAATGTACTCATGGATAAGGTAATCTGCTTGATACCTCTGGGAGCTTATATAACAGTGTGCGGGTATCTGTTGGCTCAGCCTTATAGGCTACCCAGCACCTGTTTTGTTTTTTGTAGATGTGCGTGCACTTTCAATGAATGTCGGGAAATGCCTCCGCGAGACACTGTAGAGCCGTATCAGCATATTAAGCACTGAATTTGATACTGTAATGGGCAAGTCCATATAGCAATAGCATTTCCTATTTTTGGCTGAAGAATGTAAATGAGAAAAAAATGCACAAAAAATGAATGTTATTATTCCCATCATACAGATGCCAAGGCATTTCACTGGCGTTATGGATGCGACAAAAAGTCCATTTTCTGTGGAATTGCCCTAATATTAATTTGTAACGTTCTGTGTAACCTACATGTATTTAGAACTAGGCCTACAGATGACATCCAGCAATATGCTGTTTCACCTTGTAATGGCGCTCGACCTTAATACAGGCCTCGGGAGCGCGTAGCTGGAAAGGTGCTTAAATCAGTGGCAGAACGCGAGCTTGAGTTGTATATGAAACGCAAAGATTTTGGGGTTGCTCCTACATCACATGTTAATGACAGATTAAAGTGAAGAGGAGAATTTGCGCAGGCTAAAGAGCGCACTTTTTTGACTTACACACCCTACGCACATGGGAGAATTTGCCCCAAAGTGCACCAGACTGATGCATTTTACCTTTTAAATAAGCATTAAATAAGCATAACATTTTCTGGCTTTTTTTTGTGGGGGGGGTCTAGTGATGCATCTGGTTAGAGAGGAGAAGAGGTAAATAGATGCCCCAATGGCATAGAGGGAGAAGAGGTAGAAGTATAAGTATAAGTACTTTTTTGATCCCGTGAGGGAAATTTGGTCTCTGCATTTATCCCAATCCGTGAATTAGTGAAACACACTCAGCACACATTGAACACACAGTGAGGTGAAGCACACACTAATCCCGGAGCAGTGAGCTGCCTGCTACAACAGCAGCGCTCGGGGAGCAGTGAGGGGTTAGGTGCCTTGCTCAAGGGCACTTCAGCCGTGGATGTGGGCATGGGAGAGCAGTGAGGGGTTAGGTGCCTTGCTCAAGGGCACTTCAACCGGCTGTGTGTGTGTGTGAGTGTGTAGGTGTGTGTGTGTGTGTGTGTACCCATGCTGTTGATCCTTCCACTCGTGAACAATTCTCCTCCATCAGCACCTGCAGTAGCAGCTGGAAGTTCTCCTCTGTAGACGAAACACACCACACACACCACACACACACATATGCACAGACACACACACACACATGCACACACACACACACATGTGCACACACACACACATACACACACACAAAATGATATTTGAATGACTAAATATGACAAAGACTAAAAAGGACATTTCACCACAATACTAAGACTAAATTAAAAAGAGGTGACAAAATGAACAGGACATGACATCACAGCTCACCTTTCACCAGCGGCGGTTGGTCCTCCTCGATGAAGACACGGCCTCGGTGCGCCCAATCAGGAGCCTCGGTGGAGCCCAGGGGGTGGGGCATGGGCGTGTGTGTGTCAGACTGTTGTCGCGGCGACAGTGTGTGTGTGGAGGGGGAGAGTGTGTGTGTGGAGGGGGAGAGTGTGTGTGTGGGCAGAGAGAGTGTGTGAGTGGAGTGGGTCTGTGTGTGAGTGTCCGGGTGTGGTGTGTGTGTGTGAATGGACGGACGTGGTGTGTGTGTGTGTGTGTGTGTGTGTGTGTGTGTGTGGGGTCCGGGTGCTGGTCATGGTCCTGTCCACTGGGGGAACAGAGGCGGGAGTGGGCAGTGGAGAACTGTCCATCTGAGTGTTGGTGTGTGTGTTGGTGTGCATATCTGTTTCTGTTTGAGTGTGTGTGTTAGTGCGTGTGTCTGTCTCTGTTTGTGTGTGTGTGTTTGTCTCTGTGTTGGAGGGTTTGTCTTCCTCTGTTTGTGTGTGTGTCTGTGTGTTGGAGTGTGTGTCTGCTTCTGTGTGTGTGTGTGTGTGTGTGTGTGTTTGTGTTTGTGTCATCTGACTGGTGTCGTCTGATTGGCTGTGGTCCGCTGTGGGTGTGTCCTCTGAGCCACGCCCCAGGTGAGTCTGTGTGTGTGTTTGTGTGTGTGTCTGTGTGTTGGAGTGTGTGTGTGCCTCTGTGTGTTGGAGTGTGTGTGTGCCTCTGTGTGTGTGTGTGTGTGTGTGTTTGTGTGTGTGTCTGTGTGTTGGAGTGTGTGTGTGCCTCTGTGTGTGTCTGTGTGTGTGTCTGTGTGTTGGAGTGTGTGTGTGCCTCTGTGTGTGTGCCTCTGTGTGTGTGTGTGTGTGTCGGAGTGTGTGTGTGCCTCTGTGTGTGTGTGCCTCTGTGTGTGTGTGTGTGTGTCGGAGTGTGTGTGTGCCTCTGTGTGTGTGTGTGTGTGTGTTTGTGTGTGTGTCTGTGTGTTGGAGTGTGTGTGTGCCTCTGTGTGTGTCTGTGTTTGTGTGTGTGTCTGTGTGTTGGAGTGTGTGTGTGTGCCTCTGTGTGTGTGTGTGTGTGTGTGTCGGAGTGTGTGTGTGCCTCTGTGTGTGTGTGTTTGTGTGTGTGTCTGTGTGTTGGAGTGTGTGTGTGCCTCTGTGTGTGTCTGTGTGTGTGTGTGTGTGTGTGTCTGTGTGTTGGAGTGTGTGTGTGCCTCTGTGTGTGTGTGTGTGTGTGTGTGTTTGTCAGTATGACAGTATTCAGATTGCTCATGTAAGCACCTTATTCCAGTATAAGTATAAGTATATATACTCTTTTGATCCCGTGAGGGAAATTTGGTCTCTGCATTTATCCCAATCCGTGAATTAGTGAAACACACTCAGCACACAGTGAGGTGAAACACACACTAATCCCGGTGCAGTGAGCTGCCTGCAACAACAGCGGCGCTCGGGGAGCAGTGAGGGGTTAGGTGCCTTGCTCAAGGGCACTTCAGCCGTGCCTACTGGTCGGGGTTCAAACCGGCAACCCTCCGGTTATGGTTAAGTCCGAAGCACTAACCAGTAGGCCACGGGTGCCTCAAAATGGGTATGCATAAACAAGTTGCCCCTACCCATAGGAAACATGAATAGAGTGGAGAAGAGGTAAACAAGTTGCCCCTACCCATAGGAAACATGAATAGAGGGGAGAAGAGGTAGAGTTGCCCCTACCCATAGGAAACATGAATAGAGGGGAGAAGAGGTAGAGTTGCCCCTACAGCGGAGAAAAGATGAAATAGTGAATATTTGTAAGTGAAGAACACACACATACAACATATGACACACTTTTGGTCCCCAAGGAGTCTGTGGACCTCATTGGAAAAGACATGTAACTGTAGGACAGTTTGTTTGTGTACAAAGAGCATTGATTTCTAACTGTAGTACATCATTCCCTCATTGCAATAAGACATTAAGCCAGGTGACCTCTCAACAGGGTTTCAAGACAAGACAGTGGCAAAGGTTCTGGTAAGTATAGTATAAGTATTGTGAGGGTTAAATCCAAAGTGTAGATGCTGTATGTTATTACACGCTTATCTTAAAGCACTGTGTCCGGCTGTTGCTCATACCTGTGTTCAAGGATTGTAGAAGAAGCAGGTGGGTAGGGAGAGGGCACACAGTCAGGTAAGCAGCAAGGAGATGGATAACAGGCAGGCAAGCAGGTAGCAGGCAGGCAAACAGGTAGCAAGCAGGCGAGCAGAGGACAAGCAGGCAGGCAGGGAGGGAGAGAGGTAGGTGGCAGGCAGACAGGCAAGCAGGTGGTACACAGTGGTATTCCAAATTGTATTCCACGAAGGATAGTTCATTCAAAATATAAACTCCAATACAAGTTCCAAAAAACTTCAAATCAAATAGGCTAATAGTTCCAACTTAAAGCGGTAAAAAACTATTTCAATACGGCATCTTCCATTGTCTAACTGAGACTGCTCACCATGTGGAAGACGCCATCTTTACCTGCACAGGTAACTTAAAACTATGTCAAAATAAAAGTTCCCAGCTGAAGGCCAGCAAATCTCAAGCAAAGTAAGAGTCTAAACCAAAAAGCAAATTCAAACTAAATTTGGCTCCAACATATCCGGCCCCTTATAGCAACTACGTGTGGCTATAACAAAATATACTCAAAAAAAGGGAGCCAATTTATACTTTATATTACCAAAACTAAAAATTGGCAATTCTAATTTGAATCTAAATGAGTGCAAATATCAGTATATGAATGTAATGCAAAAGGAAGCACGTGCGCATTCCGTGAGTCTCAGCTCAATCTTGGCTATCGGCTTTTACCAGAAGGTAGATCTTGTTGATGGGTCTTAGCAGCTGGTTGGTTTTAGTTTGTAATCTTACAGTACGAACAAGGCCCTTTGAATCCATTATAGCTTCAATGACTCTTGCCATCACCCACGAGCCTCGTGGTGCTGTAGGATCAGCCACTACAACAATGTCTCCCACACGGAAATTTGGCCTGATGCGGGACCATTTAGGTCGTTCTTGCATGAGTGGAACATATTCCTGTATCCATCGTGTCCAGAACAGATCAGCAATATATTGTATTTGGCGCCACCGCCTCCTGGCATATAGATCTTCCTTTCTGAATATTCCTGGTGGTAGCACGGGTTGGACTTTAAGCTGCAGTAGATGGTTGGGTGTCAGTGGTTCTAAGTCATTGGGGTCATCTGATACAGTTGTCAAAGGACGGCTGTTTAGGATGGATTCAACCTCGCACATCACTGTGACTAGACCTTCATCATCCAAGGATTGTTGGTTTGTGACAGATGACAAGATCTTCTTGACCATTCGGATTATGCGCTCCCAAATGCCTCCATGGTGGGCACCAGCTGGAGGATTGAACGTCCACTTGACACCTTTCTGCATGAGACTGCGCTCAATTTGGTTCAGATTCCAAGATGTCAGTGCCTCTCGTAATTCCTTCTCTGCGGAGATCAAATTTGTTCCATTGTCTGACCTTAATTCCCTGACTTGACCTCTTCTGGATATGAAGCGCCTGAATGCATTCACACAGGAGTCTGTATCCATAGTGTGCGCCACTTCCAAATGTACTGCTCTGCTAGTGAGACAAGTAAAGATCACACCATATCGCTTTACCATGCCACGCCCTCTTCTCACCTCTATAGGTCCAAAATAATCCACTCCTACATGTGAGAATGGAGGAAGGTCAGGGGTCAAACGATCAATTGGCAGATCAGCCATCTTTTGCTCACCTGCACATGCATGTTTCCGCCTGCAGGGCACGCAACTATTCACAATTTTCCTTGCAAGGGAATTTGCACAAGGAATCCAATATTTTTTCCGTAGGTTTGACAATATGTGATTTCTTCCACTGTGCCCTATCTGCTGGTGGATATGATGTAACAGAAGCTTCGAAATGTGATGTCCCTTAGGCAAGATGGCAGGATGTTTCTGCTCTTCTGGCATAGCCATCTTGCTCAGGCGGCCACCAACCCTTAATATGCCATGGTCGAGTACTGGATCCAGCCGGAAGATGGAACTTTTCCGACCTATGCTCTTTCCATTGTGTAGGCTTGCCATTTCCTGTGGGAATCCTTTACCTTGACAAAACTTCACAATGGCTTCTTCTGCTTCTTCTAGGTCCTGAGCAGAGAGTGACATAGGACCAGCCTTTGAGGTCTTTAAGGACCCTTTCCTTTTCAGGACACGTTGGGTAAGCAAGCTCTTCAGCTTCAGTATCCAGGCAACTGCAGTTCTGAGCTTATTCCAAGTTGAAAAGTAATTCAGTAGCGCACTGGTGGCATCATAGTGACCTGCAGCAATGACATGGACTTCAAGTACTTCTCTCTTCAACTCTGGGTCCTCTGGAGAGAGTATGAGTCCGATTGGTGGATTGGGCCAGTGTTTAGGTAAGTCTGTCAAAAACTTAGGACCGTTGATCCAGATGTTGTTCTTCAGAAATTTCTTAGTATTCAGCCCACGTGATGCATGATCCGCTGGATTCATTTTTCCAGGGATGTGTTTCCACTGGGACGCATCAGACACACCCCTGATTGTGTTAACACGGTTCGCGACAAAGGTGTGGAATCGTCTGCTGTCATTTCTTATGTACTTCAGTACAGTTGTACTGTCTGTCCAAAATACAGATGGTTCCAGTTGCAACTGTAACTCAGTTGTAAGCATCCGGTCTATACGAACTGCTAAAACTGCAGCGGTCAGCTCAAGACGCGGAGTGGTCATTAGTTTCAATGGAGCCACTCTACATTTTCCTATGACAAAGGCTAAGTGCACTTGATCCTGACTATTGACTAACCTTACATAGGTCACTGTGCCATATCCAGCTTCACTTGCGTCACAAAAGTGATGCAATTGTGCACACTCTACTTTTCCAAAATTCTTTGGTTTGAAGCAGCGGGTGATGTTAAAGTCTGTGAGAGTCCCAAGGCCATGCATCCAATGCTTCCAGGATTGTGCATGAATATTAGGAATTTCTTGATCCCAGGTAAGGTTCAGCCTGCACAGTTCCTGCAAGAGGTGTTTTGCTGGAAAGGTTACAGGGGCAAGAAATCCTAGCGGGTCATATATTGAACTGACCATTGACAGAATTCCTCGTCTAGTGCATGGTTGTTCTTTGAGAGACACATGGAACTTAAAGACGTCTTCTTCAGCACACCAATGCACACCAAGAGCTCGTTCCAGAGGTAAGTCTTCAAGGTCTAGGTCTAAGTCTTTCACTCCCTTTGCCTTTTCAAGATCAGGAATGTGAGCCAAGACCGCTCGGCTGTTACTTGACCATTTGGTAAGATTGAAACCTCCCGTTGCACATAGGGTTTTCAATTCTTGATAGAGGTGAATGGCATGGGCCTCTGTATCCACGGACTTCAGCAAGTCATCCACATAAAAGTTATTCAAAACAGTGTTGACTGCTTCAGCTGAGAAATTGCTTTTATGGTCCTCAGCAGCTCTTCTCAATGCGTAACTGGCACAACTAGCTGACGACGTTGCTCCAAAGATGTGAACGGTCATCCTGTGCTCCAAGAGAGGCTGAGAGATGTCGCCATCATTCCACCACAAGAAACGGAGAAAGTCAACATGCTCTGGTGGTATCTTGACCTGATGATACATCTTCTCCACATCTGCCAGGATGACCACATTTTCAAGGCGGAAACGCAGTAAGACTCCAATCAAGGAGTTTGTAAGATTTGGACCCTGCAAAAGTTCACTATTGAGAGATGTTCCTTGATAAGATGCAGAGCAGTCGAAAACCACCCGCAAATTTCCTTTTTTGGGGTGACGTACCCCATGATGGGGTATATACCAGCTTTTACCATTCTGCAATGTCAAATCCTTCCTGGGCACAACTTCAGCATGTCCACATTTTAGAATGGTGTCCATGAACAACTTGTATTCCTCTTGAAAGGTCTTGTTTCTACAAAACTTCCTCTTTAAAGACACTGCCCTTTGCTCTGTCATCAGCCGGTTGTTTGGCATTTTGGGATCCCTTTTAAATGGCAGCGGCAACTGATAGTGTCCATGTTGTAGTTTTGCAGAGGTGTTCATTATTTCCAAGAATCTCAAATCTTCTTGAGACATTTCCACCTTCTCATATGCACCCTCAGGGAAGTCATGATTGAATTGTTGAACCAGAAGCTCACTCACTCTTTCTACAGAAATCCGGTGGCTGTAGACATAAGGTTTGCCTTGCTTGTCGAGACAAGTGTGCTCATCATTGAGAAGACCACTAACAACCCAGCCCAACAGGGTTTTGATAGCAAAAGGCCCATTGCCCTTGCTATTTACCACCTTCCATGGCTCCATAAGTTTGGGCACATTTATTCCAATCAACAAATCAATATCAGCATCAATGCTTGGCAAGAATACATCTTTCAAGTGTTGCCATTTCTCCAAATCCTTTTGCTTAGGGATATGGTCTTTGCTGACTGGGATTTCTTTCTGTGTGTAGACATCTGGCAGTCCAACAAAATCTCCACCATCTAAACTGCCTACTTCTAAGCCTCTGATGACGAAGCTGTCAGTGGGTTTCTCCTGACCCAAAGTACGTAAAAGGATCCTGTGGTGCCTTCCCTTTGCGTTCAGCCGTCTTCGGAGACTCTCCGTGCAAAATGTGGCAGAACTACCTGGATCAAGGAATGCGTAAGTCTTGACAATTTGATTTGAATTACTTAGCTTAACTTGAACAGGCACAATAGCCAATGTACAATGATCATCACTGGATCCAATGCTTGTTTTTTCCAGTGAGACCAATCCACTATTAATGGACTTCTCAGACCCACAGGAGCTCCTTTGGCTGTTTGTGACCCCATCAGGCCTTTGAATGTGCAGGATGCTTGGATGTTTCTTAGACCACACAGCACAGGTGAGACGTCTTTTACAATCTTTGCTCATATGGCCCTTTACCAAACAGCCAAAACAAATACCTTTCCTCTTCAACAATTCAACACGTTCATTATGAGACTTAGATAGCAACTCTTCACATGCATCTAAGGCGTGTGTTCCATTACAAATTCGACAAGGGATTGAACTAATCGACCCGTCATGTATAGATAGTTTCTTTAACCCATCTTGCTTGGGAACTTCACTCTTAGGATGTGTAGGTGCATCGGTCACAGTGGTGACAAAGCTACCTTTGCTTTTAAAGGAAAGTTTGGAATCTGACAGAGGTTTTGACTGAAGAACCTTCTTTGTGGAAGATGGCTGTTGTAGGTCACCAAAAAGTGGATCTTCCATGATTCTAGCTTGCTTCTCAATGAAGTTAACAAGATCAGAGAAAGTCGCCCTTGTTTGCTTATGCTCCAGAATGTCAAAAGCGATTGACCGCCATCTTTCCCTTAACTTAAAAGGAAGCTTTAAAACAAGAAGTCTCAGGTTAGAAGGTAGACTAAGCTCTTCCATATCTTGCAGAGTTTGTGACAGATTACAGCATGCTCGAAGAAAAAGTGCGTAACTGGACAATGCTTTTCCATCTTCAGGCTTAATGTTACTCCAACTCAAAGCTTTCTCCATGTATGCATTAGTTAGCTTTATTTTGTCACCAAAGTTATACTCCAACAATCTTTTAGCCTCTGCATATCCCTCATCTGCACTCATGTATAAACAGCTCCTTACCAGCGCTCTTGGTTGGCCTGAAGTGTACTGCTCCAAGTAATACAAGCGGTCTCGATTACTAATGGCCTTGTTTTCTATTCCATGTATGAATGCCTGCATGAAAGGTCTAAAGTTCAAAGGCTCTCCTTCAAACACAGGTATATCCCTAGTGGGAAGCAATGATAATCTTTGTTGCTGAAGAAGGAGGCTTGCTATGTCGTTTAGGCCACTACTTGTGTTGGCGTGCAATGGCTGCAATGCTGGTGTATGAGTAGCTGCAGTGGCTGCTGCACCCATGAGGACAGAGGTGGCTGGTGCTGTAGGGATGGAATTGGCTGCTACTGTTGTAGGGGCAGAGACAGCTGCTACTATGGTGGGAGTGGAGGTGGCAGCTGCTATTGGCTGACGAGCGTTTTCTTCTGTCACTGGCAGTTGAAAGGACAGTTGGTTTCGCTCATGGGCGGTAAGTATCTGAAGAGGGGTTTTGGGGACCACATTTATATTTGCATATTCAATAGAAGGCTCTGGATCCAAAGATTCCGTTATGGTTTTTCCTTGTGCTTTCATATAAGAATTCATGCCGTCCATGGGTGGCTCTGACTGCGAGACAGATTTTGATTTGCTTCCTTCCAGCTGTTTTTCATAACTCTCCAGGACTCTCACCTTTGCATTTGCAGCAGCAATGTCAGTTTCCAGGGCACTCTGTTCTATTGCACTTTGCAGTTGCATCCTTTGCAGTTCAAGAGCGTGCCTTTTCTTAAGTCCAGCAGCACGTTCAAGAAGAGCTGCCTTTTCCGCTTCAGCCTTGGCACGTGCTGATGACACTGAAGATGTGCCAGATTTAGAAGAGTGACCAGATTTCTTTGACTTCCTTGACAAGTTAGAAATGCTGTCCAAGGGAGTAACAATGGGTAATGGCTGTGAAAGACTGCCTTTCCATGCCTGCACATCATCTAAAAATGATAAGAAGGAGTTCTTTTTTGGTTCGTACCAGTTTGCATGATCCTGTTCTCTTTCATCACCAGTCAACATATCTTGCACAAACAAATGAGCTTTGTCAAATTCATTCAATGCATCAATAAGACCTTGAAAGCCTTTGTCCACATCAGCAATATTGCCTTTATCCATAAACTCCTTTAATTCATTTTGTTTCCGTGTACAAACACCCAGTTTCCCTCTACGGGTTGCAATGAGCTGACTTAATTTCTTTTCCATCATGGCTACTAAATCAGTGTCCTCCGTAGGAGAATCAGCAGCCTCAGCTTCTACTGGTTTCACCGGAAAAGCTGTATCAGTAACCTCAGTGTCAGAATCAGCAGGCTCAGTTTCAGGGGCTACTGAATGAGACATTTTCAAACAATTTCAGCAATTTGTTTCAAACAAGTTGAATGTGACACAGAACAAGTTTACTATAAGTTCAATGCCTTGCTCCAAAATCCAATAAATCCAAAAGGGTGCAGACAATATACACAGTCCAAACAGGTCCACAGTCCATTCAAACAAACAAATCCCACTTTCAAGTTTGAGTTTCCAGATTTTAAGCACTTAGAAGAGTTTTTTACTATGTGAGGGTTAAATCCAAAGTGTAGATGCTGTATGTTATTACACGCTTATCTTAAAGCACTGTGTCCGGCTGTTGCTCATACCTGTGTTCAAGGATTGTAGAAGAAGCAGGCGGGTAGGGAGAGGGCACACAGTCAGGTAAGCAGCAAGGAGATGGATAACAGGCAGGCAAGCAGGTAGCAAGCAGGCGAGCAGAGGACAAGCAGGCAGGCAGGGAGGGAGAGAGGTAGGTGGCAGGCAGACAGGCAAGCAGGTGGTACACAGTGGTATTCCAAATTGTATTCCACGAAGGATAGTTCATTCAAAATATAAACTCCAATACAAGTTCCAAAAAACTTCAAATCAAATAGGCTAATAGTTCCAACTTAAAGCGGTAAAAAACTATTTCAATACGGCATCTTCCATTGTCTAACTGAGACTGCTCACCATGTGGAAGACGCCATCTTTACCTGCACAGGTAACTTAAAACTATGTCAAAATAAAAGTTCCCAGCTGAAGGCCAGCAAATCTCAAGCAAAGTAAGAGTCTAAACCAAAAAGCAAATTCAAACTAAATTTGGCTCCAACAAGTATATATACTCTTTTGATCCCGTGAGGGGAAATTTGGTCTCTGCATTTATCCCAATCCGTGAATTAGTGAAACACATTCAGCACACAATGGACACACAGTGAGGTGAAGCACACACTAATCCCAGCGCAGTGAGCTGCCTGCTACAACAGCGGCGCTCGGAGAGCAGTGAGGGGTTAGGTGCCTTGCTCAAGGGCACTTCAGCCATGCCTACTGGTCGGGGTTCAAACCGGCAACCCTCCAGTTACAAGTCCGAAGCGCTAACCAGTAGGCCACGGCTGCCGCATTAAATACCCCAAGTAAACGGGTAACATTAGACTGTACTATTTTGCATCTTGAGGCAGGCCGCAAAGAGAAGATTGAGTGTATGATGGTTGATGTTACATTTGTATGTGATAAGTGTATGATGGTTCTTGACCCTGGGACATATGCATGGGTGTGTTTGATCTCCTCATAGTAATGTCGGTAATTCTACTTATTGTGAGACATGTTTGTAATGCCCTTCTCCCTGCCATTTGCTTTTGTGAATGAAAAGTTTCTGTTTGTCTAATAGAATATGCCATCCGACGGCAGGTGAGTCAACAGCTTAAGACTGACCTGAAGAATACATATGATAGCCTCCTTGAAGGCCCTGAGGAGACTAAAGTCCAGCTGGATGAGGTTTACACAGATATCCATGTCACAGAGGGAGTGAGTGAAGAGGTGAATACTCAACATGAAGTTCAGCAGATTCAGGAGCAGACCAAACGTCATTCAGGCAAAGACATTATAATCAAGTGCAATGACATTATGAACTCTCCACCTGGTAAAAAAGTCAAAACAGTGATGACCATTGGCATTGCTGGCATTGGGAAATCTGTGTGTGTGCAGAAGTTTGGTCTAGACTGGGCAGAAGGAAGAACCAATCAGGACATAGATTTCATCTTTGTGCTTCCTTTCCGAGAACTGAGCTTACTTGACTCAGAGCAGTACAGTCTTCCCACACTTTTGTTGTCTTTCAATCCCGAGCTGACTGAGTTGAATGATGTGAAGATATATGGCAACTCAAAGATTTTGTTTATCTTCGATGGTCTAGATGAAAGCAAACTAGAGCTCAATTTCCAATCTACTCAAAAGCTGCATGATCTGAAACAGACATCATCTTTGGGTAAGCTACTAACAAATCTCATTCAAGGCCATCTGCTCCGTTCATCTCTCATCTGGATCACATCAAGACCTGCAGCAGCCAATCAGATCCCTTCTCATTACGTAGACAAGTGGACTGAAATACGTGGATTTAATGACATCCAGAAGGATGAGTACTTCAGCAAGAGAATAGCAAACAGTCATACTGACAAGATCATTTCACAAATCAAGACAAGATGCAGCCTCTACATCATGTGTCACATACCAGTCTTCTGTTGGATCCTTGTCTGTGTGCTTCAGGACATGCTGACTCCCAATTCTAAAATGGAAATACCAACAACCATGACTGAACTCTTCATCCACTTCCTACTCATACAGACTAACAGGAAGAACCAGAGATGTTTTGGCCAAAGTGAAACCAACAGACGGGAGCTCCTGAAGAGACACAAGGAACACATACTGAGATTGTCTGAACTGGCTTTTAAGCAACTTCAAAAGGGCAACATCTTGTTTAGCCAAAAGGATCTTGCAGAAAGTGGCATTGTTGACCATGCCATTGAAGAACACTCTGAAATGTGCACACAGATCATCAAGAAAGACCGTACTTTCTATAAAACAACATTCTACTGCTTTGTTCATCTGAGTGTCCAGGAGTTTCTGGCAGCTCTCCATGTGTTCCATAGTTTTGTGAGTAAGAACTATAAGGTGCTCGAACCCTTTTCAGAGCAGATGTGTGCACTTTCCAACCAAGCCCAAACAACCAGTTCCCAACCAGAGGACATGCTGAAGAGCACAAATAAATCAGTCTACATGAAGTCATGGAGAAGACTTAAGTCTTTTTTTAAACCCAGAGTTCCTCACAAAGAAGATTCCCACAAAGAGGGTTCCTGTCAAAACGAGATGCCATTGCATGTTCTGTTCAATGGAGCAGTGGACAAATCCTTACAGTTTGACAGTGGGCACTATGATCTTTTTCTGCGCTTCCTTCTGGGAATAACACTGGAGTCCAATCAAGACCTGCTGGGAGGCTTACTTCCACAGATAAAGGAAAGTTCAGCAAGTCTCGAGACAACCACCAAGTACATCAAGGGCATTCTTAGTGAGGATGGCCATTCAGTTGAGAGATGTCTGAATCTGTTCCTCTGTCTACTTGAAATGAAGAACAACTCAGTTTCTGAGGAAATTGAACAGTATGTAATATCTGGGAAAGAACTCACACCAGCCCAGTGTTCATTACAGGCATACATACTTCTAATGTCAGAGGAAGTATTGGATGACTTCAATCTGACAATGTACAGGACGTCCCAGGAGGGTCGCAAAAGATTTCTCATTGTGCTGAGGAGCTGCAGAAAGGCTCAGTAAGTCAGTAAGGAGATGGCATTTAGAGGGTTTTGCATTTGAACTCTTCAAATATATATACATATGCATATATGCAATCTACTGTCTCCTCCCATTGTAGATTGAAGGGCTGTGGTCTCAGTGAAAAATCCTGTGGGGTTATATCCGCTAATCTCCAATCTGAAAGTGCATGCCTGCAAGAGTTGGACCTGAGCTCTAATCCCCTGTGTGATGCTGGGGTGGAGCGTCTGTCTGCTGGACTGAAACACACATACTGCATACTGGAGACACTGAGGTCAGTATGCAGTCTTTAACCAGACAGCCATTTGCTCTCATACATACTGCACACTGGAGACACTGAGGTCAGTATGCAGTCTTTAACCAGACAGCCATTTGTCCTCACACATACACTGAGGTCATTATGCAGTCTTTAAACAGACAGCCATTTGTCCACACACATACACTGATGTTAGTATGCAGTCTTTAACCAGACAGCCATTTGTCCTCACACATACACTGAGGTCATTATGCAGTCTTTAAACAGACAGCCATTTGTCCACACACATACACTGATGTTAGTATGCAGTCTTTAACCAGACAGCCATTTGTCCACACACATACACTGAGGTCAGTATGCAGTCTTTAACCAGACAGCCATTTGTCCACACACATACACTGAGGTCAGTATGCAGTCTTTAACCAGACAGCCATTTGTCCACACACATACACTGAGGTCATTATGCAGTCTTTAACCAGACAGCCATTTGTCCACACACATACACTGAGGTCATTATGCAGTCTTTAACCAGACAGCCATTTGTCCACACACATACACTGAGGTCATTATGCAGTCTTTAAACAGACAGCCATTTGTCCTCCTTATTACCACCAAGCAAATTATAAACACACCAAACTGTCTCAGTGTAGTTTGTTGCAGAGACATATCACACCACAAACTATAAATCCATCTAGCTCAACAGGTGTAGTCTTGCTAAGTACTGGTTCTCTTCTGTCTGTCTTCTGACTGCAGACTGGCTGGCTGTGGTCTCAGTGGACATTCCTGTAGGACTCTATCATCAGTTCTCCAGTCAGAACGCTCACAGCTGAGAGAGTTGGACCTGAGCTCTAATCCTCTGGGGGATTCTGGAGTGGAGCTGTTGTCTGCTGGACTGAAGCACATTAACTGCAGACTGGACACACTGAGGTTAGTCATGTGAAGTACACTAACTGCAGACAGGACACACTGAGGTTAGTCATGTGAAGTACACTAACTGCAGACTGGACACACTGAGGTTAGTCATGTGCAGCACACTAACTGCAGACTGGACACATTGAGGTTAGTCATGTGAAGTACACTAACTGCAGACTGGACACACTGAGGTTAGTCATGTGAAGTATAGTGGGCATCGCTTTCAAATGACCACTTCAGTCGCGCATTACGAGGCGTGAAGCTGCGTGAAGCTTTAGTACCACTTTCAGCCACTGTGCGTCGCTCTGCCACTGTACATCGCTCTGCCTGCCGCCCCTTCTGAAAAAGCTCGATTTACCTCGATTTAGGCTACTTGGGTATGGCTTAAGGCTTGACTACACGGTGGTAACGGAAATCGAAATCGACATTTGCTGTCTACATTATTGTCAGTGTTGGGTTAACGCAACTACGCAAATCAAAATAATGGTGTGATAATTGAGCCAGTAGAGAAATAACTGTTCAGAATTAATCTGTAGCCTTGGGTAGGCTTCTGCAACGTTTTTAACAGGCTACGCTATAGAGGCTTAGACAACTATGACCCACGTTTTGGTTTCGTAAATTAATTTGCCCTACTTCTTGACTGCAATGTAGTCAATTGACTGCTTGACATGTCATTTTTATTTTTCTGTACAATAAACAAATACATCTGCTTTATGCCGCAGAATTACATTCATATTTGGAACTTACATAGTCCAATGCATCGTTACACTACGTTAGTGTTTCCCAAAACCATAGTAGCAACGAACGTTCGCAACCACTATTGTAAAGTTGTGTAGTTACAACTACACCTCTCGACCTGTGGTAGAATGCTAGAAGCATAGTTCCAGGGATCTTCATGTCAAAGACGTCACTGACGCCAGTTATTTGTTTGCAAATTAATAATTATAAATATATTTAGGTTTCTAATTGATATTTACACTTCTAACCACCATACATCCATATTTTAAAATGCCCAAGGCAGAAAATACATAAATTAAAAGTCAATTTGCAGCCATGTGCACGTAAGTAAAAGTCACACACTTGCAGATAATAATAAGGTGGTGCGCACTTTTTGACGAATCAGCTGAGAATATGTAGCCTTTGATTTTCATGGAGGGGGGGGGTCCTTGTTAGTTTACGCAAACCAAGTCAAGAAGGTGGATTCTGATTTTGATAATATGATCTGCACAAAAGATAAACTTAGGTAAACAATGATGTCAATATTGTTGTCAAAATCTTAACCCAGATTCAAACTCTTGGACAGGGGACTGGTGACTGCTGTGCAACGGCGGCGGTCATCTGCCGGCCTTAACGCAATGCGCCACAGATGTATGTGCAGGTGCCCGTTCACGTGCTACTAAACGTCATTAACCACCTTAGTCCAGACTACTGAAGTTTGGAAACTATCGTGGTCCAAACTTACAGTACTATGTAAGTACGACAGTTTTGGGAAACAGTCGTAACTTACATGTTGGTTAATTGAACGATGCATCCTGTTAGTAAAAAGCTAACCTCTGTAGTTGTACGGGAAACGCACCCCAGATCAGCTTGTAGTAGGCCATTAGCAATCTGTTTATTTTATTTTATGAAGCCTACACAGTAGATCACATGCCACATTCTCACTTTCAATAGACAGATGCAATAGCCATTGGTCAAGTATTGAGTATAAAGCAATTAAAGCAATGAAAACTAGCATTAAACTGGATTCGATCCCGCAAAAGCAACACACGCGTGACTCTCTCCATCCTGATTTCCTACTCTTTGAGCCAACTAATATGTTACGCGAATCAATTAACTATTGTAGGCTACCATTAATTAATAACGTAAGCAACACCCAGGTAACATGTTGTCCAGGCTATCTGAAACAAGGGGTTGCCTCTCCTCTACAACAACTGGTTACCTTGGGCTGCTACAGTCGTCAGTGCACTGTGCACAGTAGGCCTATGCTACTCTTTGTGGTTGATCAACTAAAAATAAAAGATGTATTTGGTGATGACGTTATTGTAGGCCTAGTAGACCTACATTCTGAGAAATTAAATGGTACGAGAAACGATCTACATAGCGCACCAGACCGCGATGTCTTCAAGGGTTGAATGAAGGGAGTTTGCAAAAATTAGTGTATTTTTCAAGTCAATAAACATTCTTAATTTTCGAATGTCTTTGTCAGGGAACATCTGACTTTTAAAAAACATAGGCCTGGTAGTCGCTCAGACAAGGAGTTATAAGATAAAGGCAATACCATTTGTGTCACCTAATCAGTGGCGTAACAAACCAATGGTGGGAGAGCGCTACGCGGGCCCCAAACCGACATACTTTGGCCCAGGATAAATTAGCTCTGATACAGGCAATACACATTAAGGGTGACTTTAATTGTTTATGCAAAGGGCCTGAGGCACCGAAGTAGTTTAGTAGTTACAGATTACAATTTTAAATAAAAAACACACGACTACATAGGATCCATTACATGTGAAAACATAAAAAAATAATTTTATTAACAGCCTGCAGGCCAGGGTGATCTAATATTAGGCCTACTAGGAATATTAGGCCTATTAGGAATTATGGGAACACTCAATGCGCTCAATACGCCTCTTAAACCCTCTGCTGAAACTGCAAGCGTAGATTACTTGCTTAAAAAATCGCACTGCGCAGAAACAAAACTTAATGTAGCCTAACTTATATATTTAACCGTGCAGAAACCAAATAAAATCATTCATATGCATACAATCCCCAATATGCGTGAATTAGGCCATTAGAAGAAGGCCATCTTACGAGCCTTTCGTTGTGCAAAATTGTCAACGATGTTCCCGATATTTAATGCTTTGGCTCTCGTATTTTCAATGGACAGGATAGCTAACCCACTGAGCCTCTCCTGCCCCATGCTGCTCCTTAGTTAGGTCTTAATAAGTTTGAGTTTGTAAAAAGATCGCTCAGCTGTTGCCACAGTCACAGGCAATGTCAGAAACATGAGAGCAGTACACACTTCCCCGAATGTGGATGTTACACTGTCATAATCTACCACCAGCATTTTGGCAAGTTGAAAAATAGATGACTTCTGTGAAATATCTGCTTTAAAGCAAGACCTGAATGAGAGGAGTTGTGTTGGGAATGTCGGTGCAATGTCCCTGCTATAATGGTCTGACAAACGTACTGCCTTTTCAAGCAGTTCATCACCTGCGAGTTGAAGGGTCAGGACGTAAAGACTCAAACACATGACAAGTTTCCCGCATACTTGCAAATGTTTGGGAGAGCTGACTGATTATGATGTCCAGAGTTGCATTAAATACCTGCACTTTGAAGTATCTCTCTGCATCGGTTAAGCGCTCATCTTCCGATAGTTCGTCAAAGTGACGCTTCACTCCGTGCTCTAACATTTCTAAAGTTCTAAAAAAAAAGGAGGCAGGGCGGGGGTAGCGACGGGCCCCGGGAGGTCACGGGCCCTGGTGCGACTGCACTTGCTGCACCTACTATACTATACTATATATATATATACTATATCATCAGAAGGCAACAATCATAAAGCACAGTGCGCGCACTCTCTTTCCCCTGCGCGTGAAGCTGTCTGCGTGTTGTAGGCTAGATTTGCGTGAGTTCTTTCTATCTGCTTTACTTTTGTGAGTTGCGACCACACTTGTTATATACTTGCCACTATGTTATAGACGTTCTATGAGGTACCAGTGTTTAGCTGTGTCACAAAACAATAAGCTTTGTCAGACTACTTTTAAAATGATATTTAGGGCTATATACATTTTAAACATTCGGGGCTGAAGACCAGACAAAGCCTTGCGTTTATTCTTTAGGTGGGAAGTGTCAGGAATTGTCATACGAGAGACGCTCTCATTGGTGGTTAGTATATGGAGTAGGGAATTGACAGCAATATCCAATCACATTATGAGAGATGCTGAATTTAACATAAACTGCGATGTTTGATTTTAAATTAATGTATAAGCGTATCTCGCGGTTGCATCCATTACAAACAAACATGCAATGTGAACGTCTGGGATTGGGGAGAGCACTAAATGCTCTTCTGAATAAGCACGAAGTCAAGCCTTTAAATGAAAAACACTCTTTAATAATCAAAAAAATAAACGCTAATGAAGTAAACTTGTGACCATCAAAAATCGTTTATCGCCTGTAACTCCGTGATAACAGGACGTAACAGGAAAGCATTTGGCTGAGCAACGGAGGTTAATATGCTCTATATTTTGTCCAAATGATGTCTGTCTATCATCGTTGCACTCGGAGAAAACCAGAATGTTTAATTTGTCCTGCGTTTCTTCTACGGCTGCAAACGGGATTCACTCGCCGTTAACCAAATATTTCTTTATGTAACAGGGTGGTACATAGGAAGGGCCAAGGGGCCAATCACAGTAGCCTGACTACGCCACCCTGAGGCCTAGTGCATCAGGGAATCTTTAAGAGATTGTACCGCTTTCAGGTTCGTAACTACACAGTGGACATGAATTACAGGAAAACAATATTTATTAAGACAAAAGGTAGGGAAGTGGAGATCTGAGGGTGGCAACTATGGAAGTTCAGACCAACACCATGCAAGCATAAAGAAAGGTTCACCTGTTACACAGCAAAAGTACACAGTAAAGCTACAAGGAATACACCAAAAACATCACACATGTGCTTAAACTAGACCCCCTCAGAGCCACCTCCCTACTAAATAAAGATGAAAGTTACACACAGAAGGACAAGACAGGCAACACAAAAACCAAACATAAAATAACCAAAGCAAAACCAAGACAAGACAAGACAGCAGCACGACCCATGTTCCCCATCAGCATGACTGCTGCCTAAAAGAACAGAACACAGAAGATTAAACAAAGAACACACCACAATATACATAACATAAAACCACAAATGTCTATGGGGAGACAGCATACCCGACAGTAGCAGGCAGGGGCTACACCAGTGGAGTCTACATTGCTACTGGCTACTGCCCCTCTTAAGTTGCACTCCACTGGTGCCAGATTGATCAAATGCCCCGCCCCCTTCATTAGCACTTCCAGGTGCTATGGGGAAATAGCAGGCAGAGAAGGTCTACCTGCTACAATCAGTAGGGCAGGGCAGACATATTTCTGGCTATTAAATTATTTCTAAACCAGTCTGCTAAAGTCTGTAGTGAAGTCTGTGTAGGGTTTTGCAGCTCCATTACTTTTTACGAGACACCCTGCTCACTTGAGACCTCTGCCGGTTGTTGCGGCGTCGTTGCAGCGTCACTGGAAAAATACAAATTAAAGTCGCGTGATGCCGCGTGATCCCGCGAGGGAAGCTGGCCAAGTCGAAGCACTGCCCACTGTACACTAACTGCAGACTGGACACACTGAGGTTAGTCATGTGAAGTACACTAACTGCAGACTGGACACATTCATGTGCAATTAGATGTGCAGTGGCTTTGTAGGCTCACCTGTATGGGGAACATTGTTCAGAATAAGTTGATTTCCTAGACCAAAGTACATAAATGAATAATTTGTTACTATTTGTATTGCTGCTCTAGGGCTGCATAGCTAGTGAATGGAGTGGCATCCAGAGGGAGAGTAAGAGACATGTTGGATTTGGTTGGTACCTGCACGACTCCACTAGCTCACGACTGCGCAACAAGTTGTGTAGCGGAGTTTGTGACCGGCTGGCCATGGGGGCCTTATGGTACTCAGCATTTAAAGGAACCGTATGTAAGAAATGTATTTCAATCAATCATAAAATGGCCCTGATATGTCACTAGACATTAAGAAATCATGTTCATTACAAATACTTATATCACTGACAACAGTAGTCCGGCCTGGATATTGTCATTTGCAACCCTCAACTGATGTTGATGTTGTTGTGTTTTGACATGTCATGTTGTGTTTTGGCCTGATGCGCCATCCTCCACCTATCTAGTAGTCACAAAGTCAGTAGTGTTTCGACATCTAGGTTGGCAACCTCGAGTCAGGGGGGAGGGGGAGGGGAGGGGATACACCGCTCTACGGTGATTTGAAAGTGATTGCAGTACCAGTTTTGGCCACAATCTTACATATGGTTCCTTTAAGCTTATGCAGTTCTCTTCCACAACTGCCGCTCTCACTGATGAGATTCTCAACCTCTGCCAGAAAGCGGGGATTTCTCGGAGGAAACGGTTCAGAAATGTATTGAGGCTCGTTGGATTATTTTTTCCTTAAATTGTCTGCTCCTATTATCACAAAGCATACAGTGCATATATTTAATCTAAATGTGACAGGCATATTTCCTAGTGCATGGAAATAGAGATGATTTAAATAATTACCGTCTAATCTCCAAATTACCCTGTTTATCAAAGATTTTTGAATCATTGGTTAATAACCAACTCAAGTCATTTCTTTCAAGTCATCAAATATTAAATCCACAACAATCTGGGTTTAGAACTAATCACAGCACTATCACAGCTATCACATCAGTTACTAATAATATAATATCTGCCTTAGACATTGTGCCGCCCTTTTTTTTTATTTGTCAAAAGCATTTGATGCAGTTGATTACCCTTACTCCTACAAAGATTGCATAATATTGGTTTGGATAATAAGGCATGTGAATGGTTCTGGAATTATTTGTCTCAGAGGTTTCAATGTGTGAAGTCAGGAAATGTTAAGTCAGAGTTTTTACCAATCATAAAGGGTGTTCCACAAGGGTCCATTTTGGGCCCAGTTCTCTTTACCGTCAATATTAATGACATTGTCTCTTCTTTAAATGGTTGTCAAGTCCACCTTTATACTAATGACACTATTTTTTATTGTATTGTTGACTCTGTTCAACTTGCCATTGATAATCTTCAGCTTTCATTTAATGTTCTTCAAGAAGCTATCATTAATCTTAAATTAGTATGAAAATGAAAAGAAAACTAAATATTTACTAGAGCAAGGGACATTGAGGTGTGCAAATTACCTCTGTAAATGGTTCAAAACCTTCCTATGCCAAATTGTACTTGTTTTAAGTAAATGTTATTTCAATATTATATTATTAAATATTTATTTTATTATTAATATTTTATGATTTTTTTATTTTGTTCCTTCCTTGTCTATAATGTTATGTAGGTTATCTTATTATCTATTTTATGTTGTTGTATTTATAGGCCTATACTTCTTTTTACCAGAATTATTACTCTATATATCTTGTTATTTCATTACATTCTTACTGTAATCTCAGCTTCACTGAAAATGAGGAGTACCCTCAATGAACCTTTGAGAATACAGTAAATAAAGGTTGAATGAATGAATGAATGAATTTGAACAATCCATCAATTTCCATATCTTCAACAAAAAGTTTTATACAAACATGCGTGTGGTGGTCTCCTTAATTATAATCTGTTTTAATAAATGTACCAACATGTTTTGAATAGAACAATGTGTGTGCTTTCTTACAGACTTGCTGACTGTGAACTCACAAGCAGTGCTTGCCAAACGCTGGCATTGGTTCTCCAGTCAGATGACTCCCACCTAAAGAAGCTGGATCTGACCAACAACGACTTGACCGATTCTGGAGTGAAGGAGCTGTGTGCTGCTCTGGGACATCGGAGCTGTAAACTGGAGCTGTTGAGGTTGGTATTCATGTATTTATACACTTCAGCTGTAAACTGGAGCTGTTGAGGTTGGCATTCATGTATTTACACACTTCAGCTGTAAACTGGAGGTGTTGAGGTTGGTATTCATGTATTTATAAACTTCAGGTCAGAATAGATATAGAATCTGTGTCTATGTCCTGCAGGCTCTCTGGTTGTCTGATCTCACAGAGAGGATGTGAGTTTATAGTCTCAGCGCTGACATCAAACCTTGACTCCTGCTTCACTGAACTCGACCTGAGCTACAATCACCCAGGAGACGCTGGGCTACAGATGCTATCAGCACTGCCTGAGGGACAAGCAGCAGTCAAGTAAGTGGTGTGAATTTTTATGTTCATTTACATCCATTAACGGAGAACTTTGACACATTTAAACTAAAGCTCTATTGTTATAGATTGGTCAGTGCTGTGGGTTGGGAACCAATGAAGAAGAAAAGCAATCTGGGCAATATTAGTGGACTTGTCATGAGTCCTGCATGCATTCACAAGTAAAGGAAGGGACAAGGTATCACTGTTCTAACTAGTAACATTTTAGTCTTTGAAAGTCACTGAAAATGAACTACTGATGTAGGGAGAACACTTTGGACACAACATCCGGCATCCCACTGCCTACAGCATCCCCGTCCCCCTGGTTCCTTGATCAACTGAAAAAACTGAATTGCTTGTGAGTTCCTGATTTTCTCTCTTGTCTTTCCACAGTGCTGCCAACAGCTCTGAGGGTATGCTGAAGAAAGGGCTGAAGAAGTGTAAGACGTCACTGCTTTTGTGTTGTCATGTGCTGACATGTGATGTCATGTGCTGACATGTGATGTCATGTGCTGACATGTGATGTCATTGCTTTTGTGTTGTCATGTGCTGACATGTGATGTCATGTGCTGACATGTGTTCTCATGTGCTGACATGTGATGTCATGTGCTGACATGTGATGTCATGTGCTGACATGTGATGTCATTGCTTTTGTGTTGTCATGTGCTGACATGTGATGTCAATGTGATATTATTCCTTTATAAACACATTTGAGAAATGTTTCTACAATTGGACTATACTGTATATTGAATGTAAATCAGTGAGGGTGATGAGATCCATTTCAATTGGACAAACTTGGTCGCTGCACACTCTATCTCTTAATTCTTTATTTAATTCCAACGTTTCGGCCTGTCAGCCTTTGTCAAGGTTCCTTCTTACAATATCCATAAAACATTAAACATACACACAAAGGCTTATAAAGTGTTTCTGCATAATGAATGCCATAGGAGTATACAGTATAACTCTGTGTGTGCAGTAACTCAGTCTGAAGCACCCACCGTTAGCATAGCTTAGCATAACTCATTGAGTTGGACTGTTCCACCTAGCCTATCCCCCAAAAGGGACAAAAGCGCTCAAACATTGTTCTATTTACATGTTGATGAGAAGGGTGTGTATCATCTTACCTCTGGTGGAGACAGTGAATAAGCTAATTTCCCAAGATGTTGGCATGTTCATTTAACATGTTTATGTACATATTGCAACAGTTACTGTACCAGTTGGTTACTGTTACATTTGCTACTGTAATATGTGACTGATTTCCATGTGTTAGACATCGTTTGAATGCTTAGAAACTACACGTTCAGAATCTGTAAATAACTCAAAATCCTCTCGGGAGACTTGCTGCTGGTTTTCTAATGGCTGGTCACATATTATTGACCTGATTGTAGGTGATTTCATAGTGTAATGTAGTTGAGTTGTGAAGTGATACAGCTCTGTATGTGTGGTGATGTGTTTTGCATGTGCAGATGCCTGTAAGATCACACTGGACCCAAACACAGCACACAGACGTCTCCCCCTGTCTGAGGGGAGCAGGAAAGCGGCATGGCAGAACGAGGAGCAGTGGTATCCTGATCACCCAGAGAGATTTGTTGACTGTCCCCAGGTGCTGAGCAGAGAGCCTCTGACTGGCCGCTGCTACTCGGAGTGTGAGTGGAATGGGGTGACTGCTGGTGCAGGAGTCGCCTACAGCAGCATTGACAGGAAGGGACATGGGAGTGGATTGGGAAGCACTAGTAAGTCCTGGAGCCTGATGTGCGTTGGTGACAGATACTCTGTCTTGCACAATGGCATTGCAACAGACTTCCCTGCCCCGCCAGCAGACTCCAGAAGACTAGGAGTGCATCTGGACTGTGAGGCCGGCACTCTGTCCTTCTACAGCGTCTCCTCGGACAATCTCACACACCTGCACACGTTCTACACCACATTCACTGATGAGCCCCTCTATGCAGGGTTTGGGCTTTGGCCTTATTGCTCAGTGTCCCTGTGCTAGATGCCCCTGGTGTCCTTATTGCTCAGTGTCCCTGTGCTAGATGCCCCTGGTGTCCTTGGCCTTATTGCTCAGTGTCCCTGTGCTAGATGCCTCTGATGTCCTTGGTCTTAGTGCTCAGTGTCCCTGTGCTAGATGCCCCTGGTGTCCTTATTGCTCAGTGTCCCTGTGCTAGATGTCCCTGGTGTCCTTGGGCTTAGTGCTCAGTGTCCCTGTGCTAGATGTCCCTGGTGTCCCTGTGCTAGATGCCCCTGGTGTCCTTATTGCTCAGTGTCCCTGTGCTAGATGTCTCTGGTGTCCTCACCAACACACACACACACACTTGGTACTTTAGTGAAGTGCCCGGCATCCACTGTGTGGACAGAGGCGCACACACACACACACACACACACACACACACACACACACACTTGGTACTTTAGTGAAGTTCCCAGCATCCACTGTGTGGACAGAGGCGCACACACACACACACACACACTTGGTACTTTAGTGAAGTGCCCAGCATGTGTGTGGTAGTGATGGTGTTAAATAAGTTAAAATTAAAATGCTACCTAGTTTCAATTTCTAAATAAGTCATCCATTTGGACTGTTTGTCTTTGAGTTATTGTCACTGATTCATGGTGGGCAATCGAATGGCTGGGAAGTGCAGTTGTGGAGTCGGCATTCATACTCTCTAGTCCAAAAGGGGAAGCTCTGCTCTACTGCTTTGGGTTGTAGTGTCATGCTCTCTCTGGTCCAACAGGGGGAGCTCTGCTCTGCTGCTTTGGGTTGTAGTGTCATGCTCTCTCTGGTCCAACAGGGGGAGCACACACACACATACACACACACACCCACACACACACACACACAGTGGAGCACCAGAGCACGCGTGCACACACACACACACACACACAAACCACAGGCCTTTATCCGGTGGAATATGTCAATCATGAAACATATACACACACACACACACACACACACACACACAGTGGAGCGCCAGAAAGCTTCAATCATGAAACACATCATTCACATACACACACACACACACACACACAGTGGGGCGCCAGAAAGCTTCAATCATGAAACACATCATTCAAACACACACACATACACACACACACACACATACACACACACACACACACACACATACACACTGTGGAGTGCCGGAATGTGTCAATCATGAAACACATCACACACACACGCACACACACACACACACACACACACACACACACACACACACACACACACACTCACACACACACACACACACACATACAGTGGAACGCCAGATAGCTTCAATCATGAAACGCATCCGGATTGCACAGTCAGATGGACTTGACTGGCAGAAAGAGCTGAGGCAAAACTAGAGACTTCTGTGTGACTACGCTTCTGTCATTTCATATCATTCACCTTCCGGTTGAAAACAGCAGTAGGCCTACGCTTCTACACAAAGGGCTTCTTATGTAGTAAGCCTTTTATTTTCAGTATGCATTTTTGATATCCAAAGGTTCAATCTAGCAAAACACACCTTGACTATATTTTTTAATAGGCTATATTTTATTCTTTACTGGTCTACTATTAATCAACATTTAGCCTACACACAGCTTCTGGTGCTATGTGTTTTCTCTTTTCTAAGGTAAAGGATAAGGATGAAAAACAGGAGAAGTGGTCAGTTGAGAGATGTTTGTAACCTCTACATGTATGTTTTCTCTTTTCTAAGGTAAAGTAAGTAGGCATTTATACACAGCTTCATAACAGCTGGTGCTAGGCCTCTATGTGTTCTCTTTTCTAAGGTAAAGTAAGTAGGCATTTATACACAGCTTCATAACAGCTGGTGCTAGGCCTCTATGTGTTCTCTTTTCTAAGGTAAAGTAAGTAGGCATTTATACACAGCTTCATAACAGCTGGTGCTAGGCCTCTATGTGTTCTCTTTTCTAAGGTAAAGTAAGTAAGCATTTATACACAGCTTCATAACAGCTGGTGTGGTCAGCTAAACAGCTAAAATGTGGTCAGTTGAGAAATGTTTGTAACCAACAGAAATAAACATTTTTTTTAAAAAGTGTTGTGCAAATTTCGAATTGCAATTCTGCTTCCTGTTTGCTAAGTTTCAATTAGGGCTAATTTCTGGCATTTTGCACAAAATGATTTTAACCCCTGTGAATCTGTGTCAGTTCTTCATACAGTTGTTCAGGGGCTCAGTTTTCAAAGGACTAAAATATATATGTGGCGACTCCCCCTCCCAAACACTTTATTTGCCATATGCCTCCTGGTAAATCAGTAGGCCTATCATTCCAGTGAGGAGTCCGCACTACCCACAGCAACCCAAACCTTTGGAGGCTGGACTGTACTGTGCGTCACGTCTCCTCCCCTAACGAAACTGAAACAAATGCCGTCGCTTCTGTATTGTGTAAAAGCAGTTGAACATTTCGGTAATGACGCATCTTGAAAATACTATTGGTAAGTTTATCGGCATTGGATAGTAAACGGTTAAACCGGTGCTTCAAACGCAATGTCTTTCATAGTAACACTACGGACAATACTACTTGAAAATTTAGTGTTTGTCTCTCGTCGGGAAAGCGAACGATGGGCTTCGCTTCACTGTATCCGCTACAGTGTTCTTGTTCACAAGTAGGCTATGTTGTCGGTCCTCGCTTTAATTTAAAAAGGACTATCACAACTCTTGAATGTGTTCCTATTGCCATACACTTTGTGTTTTCGGTACGTGGAATATTTGGAATAGATTAAACTCATTAGAATTTCGTTGCGTGAACTTGTCGTTGTTTAAGAAAGATTTTCGACGGAGATTTCCGCCTTTAGGGTAGGCCTAGACCTAACACATCAAAGGTTTGCATTAGGGATATGTCCATACCAATACTTTGGGATGGCGAAATTGTCTATACCAATACTTTGCGAAGTCTTTCGTATTACAGTGTTTCCCCAAGAAATTTTTCCAGCAGCGGTGCTATTACTGGGGGGGGGGGGTTGTTGCGCATTTTTTTTAAAAAAAAAATTATATCATACCTTCGTGTTTCTTTTGTGGACATTTTCAGCTTTCTTTTACATTATTGGCTAAAAATGATAGAAGAAAAATTAAATGGCACAACCCAGAAAAAGATTATTTACAATTTATTTAAATTTGTATTAATGTCAAAGGCCACACCCAATCTGCGAGCACTTAATTTTTCTGGACTTTTCAAAGAACATCTCTAAGGCTCTTTGGTAATTGAATTTAGTTGTTGGGGGGGCCATTAATGCTGACACGCATGCACGTAGCCAGATGCTCTCCTTGTAGTCTATTTCTCAGTCCCAAAACAACAAACCCACGTATAAAAAAGTAAATACTCACTTTTCTTCTACATCACTCCCACAGTTACCATACAACTCACTCACAATTAACTCGAAAAAGACCTAGGCTACTTGATTGAAGTGCGACCGTTCGTCTCACCGTCAAGAGAACGCTGAAGTTATGAGAACACGTCTTTCTGATAAGAGAATGTAGGCTCCTATGTCTAATGCCGCAAACGTAGAAAAGGTCTGTTTGTGATAGCCTATTATAGCTAAGTGGACAGAATTTAGGCTGTACGTATATGCCAACATATGCTCATATTTCCTTTAACTATCAGAAAGTTTAAACAGGCCTAGACTGTGTTCGCCTAGCTTTCCCATGCAAACATTACATGTAGCCCTACGCTAACGTTACAAGTCTAGGCTACAATTAACGTTAAGACCATACACCTTGTAGCACATTGGTTTACTCTATTGCATTACTTACGTTTTAATAATTTGTCGTTGAATGTTGATGGAGGCTCATCTTTGGGAAATCAGCTCTCTGGATAAAATTGTCAGCCGGAGCAAGAGTTCTCAGAGTTGACGACACCGGACGTAAATCCAATCAGCAGAAAGAACCGCATCACAACAGTAGGCTAAATCGCAACAAACTTTTTCCCCCCCATGTTAAATTCATTTCGGTAATCATGAATTGGTTTCTTTTATTTGATGTAGGCTAGGAGAGGAGGATGCATGTTTCACATTAGTGTCAATGTGTCAAAGCAGGCTTTGGATCAGAGGATTTGCTCAAGCTTAACATATGGCATAGGCTACAAGCGAATTCACGGCATACAAACAGCTTCGTGATGAAATATAACTAATATCATTTTTTATTGTCACCAGGCCTATAAGTAGGCTATTTATTGTGTAACCTACAAGTGAACGATGACACCATAGGCTACACTGTGGCGGAGCAAGACCCCATCAGTCGGATAGCTAAACAATGTAACCGTGTTCAGAACGTAGGCTAGCCATATGGGCTGCAGACTTGTCTTTGGGCTTGTAATCACCTGACACATCATGCCGCATATGTCCTGAATAATGAGAGGCTAAGTGCGGATTTGATGCACTTAACTTACTCAAGACTTTCAGAAAACAATTTCGAGTGCTGCTTTTACAGTGTGTTAAGTGAATCTCGTGATATTATATTGCAGCGGCGCTGCGCCGCTGTTAAATACACTGTAGGGGAAACACTGTATTATGTGTTTTGTTGTGAAGTCGTTCAGCGTCCTCATAAAGTGTATAGCCTACATCTCCAGTACAACCAGTTTAGATATGCGGTCATTTGATTGGCTGCAACCTGAAAGTGTCAAAGCATAGGCCTGTTGTCGCGTTAGTGGCAAACACACGAGGAGGCAAGTGGGCACTGGTATCTGTCTGCCTAGTAGGATACCCCAGGATACCCACGGGGCAGCCGTGGCCTACTCAGACATCCCAACCTGCAAAATGTCATTTCACACCAAAAAAATAAATAATACATAATAATAATAATAATAATAATAATAAAAACGTTAGCCTACTTAGATACTGAAATACATATTATGTTTGTTCACATATTATGTCCAAATAAGGAAGGCCTATAGATAGAAATTGTGAAAATAAAATAGGCCTATGTAGGTTTGGTCTTTTCATGTAGCCTTGGCAACTAGCCATCTCTATAGGCCTGAATAATATGCACATGAATTCACACTAGTTAAACTCACCTCAACATGTTTTTTGCAATCATTTAAGCTGCCATGGGCAATGCTAAGGTCACTGTTACAAACAGTGCAGCGTGCAAGACTAGGCCTATCATTATCTTTTACTCTTATGAGACAAGGGTAGCCCACACTTTGAAATATTTACTTTTTGGGGGGCGCTGACTCTGCCATGACGCTCCTGTGGGGTATAGGCCTACTACGAATCTCGATTAGTGGGTTAGCGAGGTATATTGTGCTCAAAGCCAGGGTATGCTGTGACACGAACGTGGATCTGTTTTAGTGTCGCTATATCACCATGGTATCTTAGGCTGTCAACCAAACCTGGTCGGGAGGAGGTTATGTGCTAAGTTATAGCTGAAATCGTGTAATCTACCTCCCACTGACCAATCAATTGTCTTAAAAAGGAAGTTATCTCACGTCTAGGATTCTGTCATATATCTTACAGGTGGAGCTCCGCCTCTACTAACATTTTGGATCTCGAATGCGCTTTAATAGTGCTGTGCGTGCAAATATCCCACTATGGACGTGCATACCATACAACAACTGATGACAATTGATTTATTTGATGTTATACGTTAGACACAAAAAATGAACGTAGTGTAGATTACACTATCGCTCATAAATGCGGAAGTAATTGTTTTATAATATGGGCGGTCTTGTGCGTCTCCACGTTTCACGATTGGCCAACGTCATCCCAACACTGAGAACGCGCACAGATCTGAGCTGAAAGCCTTGTTTGACAAATATATCACATAACTGCTATCATAGTATCACTTAACGTATACCCCTGAGTCAAGGCTTTGTGAAGCCTCGATATGTCTAGGCTACATAGCCTAGATATGTCTAACGTGCTTCGTAGTATACCCACTGATACACTGAGCTGATCAAGTTCGGGAGAAAAGAGATAAAGTGATAAAAGCCCGCCTACACGGAAAACTGATTGGTTGATTTAGCGAAACAGGCCAATCAGGATGCTCTCTGTCTTGGATGCGCTCAGGCACACACGCACCACCCCTCTCTCTCCCCTGTTGTGTGTGTGCTACACTCAGATGCACACGCAATTTTGCGCGCTCTTGATCGCTCGCTCTAGATTCCGGGAGATTTTATCTAATTTGCGGGCGTCAGGGAGCCGCTATCCATATGCGGGAGACTCCCGGAACTTCCAGGAGACTTGGGATGTCTGCCTACTGGTTAGGGCTTCGGGCTTGTAGCCGAAGGGTTGCCGGTTCGAACCCCGACCAGTAGGAAAAAATGTGGGCGGGGGAAGTGGTTGAGCACTGCTCTCCCATGCCCACATCCACGGCTGAAGTGCCCTTGAGCAAGGCACCTAACCCCTCACTGCTCTCCCATGCCCACATCCACGGCTGAAGTGCCCTTGAGCAAGGCACCTAACCCCTCACTGCTCCCCGAGCGCCGCTGTTGTAGCAGGCAGCTCACTGCGTTCAGATTAGGGTGTGCTTCACCTCATTGTGTGTTCATTGTGTGCTGAGTGTGTTTCACTAATTCACGGATTGGGATAAATGCAGAGACCAAATTTCCCTCACGGGATCAAAAGAGTATATATACTTATACTTATACTTATACTTACATCCGACTGTGACACTAGACCAGGGATGGCCAAACTTTATGGCTAAAGGGCCAACAGACAACGTTTTGTATTATTGAAATGATAATAATCATCAGTCATTTTGTTGTAGACAATTCATTTCTTAAGAAATAATTTGATGCTGTTTAATTTATGTATACATACTTTAAGACTATTTTGCCAGCTCCACTCAAATATAGCCTCTCACAGTTTATAATTGGTCAGTAGTGGGAACTACTGTTGCCATCGCGATTTTCTTTTAAAAGTTTCTTAATAAAAGGAGATATCAATTATCAACAATCACAAGCCAGCTGGAACCTGTCGCGCTCTCTCTCCCTCTTGTGCATGCTCAAACAGGTTCCCAATTAAATGGAATAGCATAACGTAAATTAGATCTGCTGCAATGGAGATTACAAAGAATATCATCTCTATTAGGGGTGTAACGGTACACAGAAGGTTTGGTTCATACCTCGGTTCAGACATCACGGTTCGGTACGATTTCGCTACAATGGAGGGAATAGCAAAACAAAAATGCAGAAAGCATTTTTTTATTGTGCATGTCTCAGGCTGTACCACCTAGTGTCATACAGTCTCTTCCCTGAGCTATCTGCAACAGCCTGAAGTATGTAAGATGTAAACAGTAAACAATAAGTACCCAGACTCCATCTGTAACTTGTAAACAAAACTAGATGTACCGCATAGCGGTACAAAATATGACCGCCGCTCAGTCTTGTACAGCCGTTCCGCGAAAATAAATCACACTTCAATTTGTCTCCATATTTTACTCCATCCCCCACTCTTGAAACTTTTGTGTATGCTTGTTTGGCATGCCTGAGTGTGTGTGTGTGCGGCTGCACAGAAAGTAGCCTACTGGTGCTGAAAAGGTGAATAGATTGTAGAATAGCCAAAGAAGATGTAGCATTGTTATAAAACCTTTAAAATCTCTAAACAATCACAAGTAGGGCAGTTCATCCATTGCAACTGGATTGATGAAAGGTCACTTACACCTGTAGGCTACATTGTATTTGGGAAAAGCAAAAGGTATCAGCATAATGTTATTTATTTATTTATTTATTTATTTATGTATTTTTAAACAAAAACATCTCTGTCAGTTCCATGCCGTTTTCAGCAGCTATCAAAAACAAAGGTCATTTTTGGATGGATGGATTTTTTGTGAATGTTTCTTCTTCTACATAAGATTTTAGTCATCTTTAGTTCATGTAATACTTTATTGTCAATGCACAAATTAAGTAACAGTAGGCCTAGTCTGAAACGTTATTGTTAATGCACAAATTAAGTAACAGTAGCCTAGTCTGAAACGAAATGCTGTTTTACATCTAACCAGTGGTGCAAATAACTGACATGTCCAAATGGGCCTTGATGAAATGCGTCGCTAGACTGTTCATACACACTTTAACGGGCCAAAGTTGAAGAGCTTTTGTCCGTTATTGTTAGTGAAAATATAGGCTGATTCATGTTCACTTGCATTGTTTAACTGAGGTCCATGGCTAGTCTGGCTTTCATCAGACCAAGCTCAATCTTTTAAGAAATCAAAAAATAAATAGCGGGCAGATCAGGCTGGGTTCACCCAGCCTAGTCCATAGGCACCCGATATTGTTTAATTTTCCGATTGAGATATACACGCTCTGGTTATTCTAAATGCAAAAATGCACCAGGGAGTTATGACAAAACGGTAAATAACAAACTAGATCCTAATAGAAAGCTAGCTTCCCTAAGCTACAGGTAGGATTATAAGGTAGGCCTATTTACAACATAAATTGCCAATAGGCTATGCTGGCGACACAAATAAAATCTCCTTTGGAAACCAATGGCTTACGCCTTACAGTATCAAGCGGACTTAAACTGTCATATCGTGGCGAAAAATTGTAATAACATTCAAGCAGCTCCATGAGTCAAGGAAAGCGCGAATGAAGTAGCCACTTCTAAATGGGACCCACTACACAGTAGCTTAAGGTGTGTTGCTAAAGCAGCCATAATGAAATGAAGGTGTCATTGTTTGGATACTTCACACACACGTGCTTTTTAATTTCACAAGACTACAACTACCAAGCTGTAATCAAAGCACATCGATTCCCCTCTCACACCATGCACGCACTTAAAACAAAATAAACAGGCGTCTCAGTCTCACGCATGTATAGGCAAAACTGTATCAGACCGGTGTAACGTTGGTAAATCTTCCATTGCACAGAATGATTTTGTAGCACGTGCAATTAATGACAGTCGAAAGATACAAACAGTGCTGCTATACATTTGCTTGGTATAACCGCATTTATAGTTTTCTACAAATGCAATAAATCAAATGCCTGCATCACTCAACCAACGCTAACGGTAACATTACCTAGGTCCTTATTGATATTACAAGATTAACGTACCTGCAGTAAAAACCAAGCATGTCCGATAAACATCCTGAGATTTATTTCGGCTTCAAGAAGAAATGGGAATTACACTTCATGTGAACATCGTCCTATCCTTATTAGATGTTCGCTGCGGTAAATTACAGTCCTTGTATGAAGCGTCCATTGTTTTTTTCCAACCCACTTTTAACGTCCAACAAAATTACGTCTCACTGCAACGATGCGCCATCTAGTGGACAAACGACTACTTCTCGCCAATACTGAAAATGCAGCCATGATGATGATGATGAATATTTATTTTGGCTTTCTTTTAATCCTACTGAACCCCGGGGACGAAATGAAAATTTTCCGTAAAAGTCTAGTGGGGCTACATACCCACCAAATTTCATGTACCCCGGTGGTTCGGTGTCCCGGGTATCAATGACCAAAAATTCAGGGAGTAGATGACGGGAAAAATTCTTGAATTGTGTGCATGTGTGCGTGTACAAATTTATGTTTATGTGTGTGGGTGTGGGTGTGTGTGTGTATGTGCGTGCTTGTGTGTTTGCCTGCGTATGTGTGTTTGTGCATGTGCATGCATGCGTACAAATGTCTACTGTGTGAGTATGTGTCATACGTATGATTACTGTAAATGTATGTGTGTGCGTGTGTATCTGTTTATGCACATGTGTGCACATGGAATGGGTTAACATGACCCCTGGAGGCAAACATACGGAAAAAATTGGTCATCCTAGGCCTCAACTGTGTCTGCCCTACCCTCCTTTCGGGGGGTCCAGTCCAGCGGGGGGGCTACAGATCAAAACGAAGAATGACGGTTCCATGCTATCCATGTGGGGGTACATGCCCACCAAGTTTTGTGTACCCCGGTCTTTCAGTGTCCCAGGAATCCTTGTTGGTGTATGTCACTAAATGTACACATAAATTATTTTATTGTAAGGCCCCCCATGAACGAAAGTACACAAAACTTGGCATGCATTCGGAGGGTGTCATAATGATCCTACACTTTTAATTTCGTGCAGTTTTGACCTTGTCAGCCAGAGATATTGTGATGAAAACACCTAATTTTTTGCTTTTTAATTTTTAACTAGGTGGCGCTATACATGAAATAAGTGGTAATGGGATGGGTTGACATGTCCCCTTAAGACCAACATACATAAAAAAGGTGGACCTCCTAGGCCCTACGGTTATCGAGATATTCACAGAAAACTGTCTCCGGCCACCTACAGGCCAGTTGGTGTATAGTAACATAAATTAATTTATTGTGTGGCCCCCCATGAACGGAATTCCACAAAACTTGGCATGCATACAGAGGGTGTCATAATGATCCTACAATTCCAATTTCGTGCAGTTTTGACTATGTTAGGTCACAGATACCTTCAATTACAACACCTCATTTTTACTTTTTTGTGTTTAACTAGGTGGCGCTATACATGAAATGAGTGGTTATGGAATGGGTTGACATGGCCCCTTGAGATCAACATACAAAAAAAAAATGGTCCTCCTAAACCCTACAGTTTTCGAGATATTCACAGAAAACTGTGTTTGCCCTACCCTCCTTTCGGGGGGTCCAGTCCAGCGGGGGGGCTACAGATCAAAACGAAAAACGATGGTTCCATGCTATCCATGTGGGGTTACATGCCCACCAAGTTTCGTGTACCCCGGTCTTTCAGTGTCCCGGGAATCATTGACGGAAATTTGGGCATGCGAAAAAGAAAAAAAAAAAAAAAATCTGATTAAACCTATATGACCGCCGCTTCGCTGCGCGGCGGTCATAATAAGACAATCAGCTATAAAACAGAAAATAGGCCTACAGCATC